>NC_091293.1:49193227-49338163 GCF_038502225.1 Cherax quadricarinatus
CTTGCAATCTAAGAAGATGCAATCTACCCATCCCTCTCTCTCATGTCTTACTTCTGTTACCTTATCGTAGAACTCAAGTAAATTTGTGACACAGGATTTCCCATCTCTGAAGCCATGCTGACTCTCATATATAAGCCCAATCTTTTCAATGTGTTCCACTACTTTTCTCCTGATAATCTTTTCCATGACTTTACATAAAAGTCAGTGACACTGGTCTGTAGTTTAATGCTGCCTGTCTGTCGCCTTTCTTAAAAATTGGAACTACATGTGCTGTCTTCCACGCCTCAGGCAACTGCCCTGTTTCGATAGATTTACTGAAGATTGCTGCTAATGGCACACACAGTTCCTCTGCTCCCTCTATCAGTATCCATGGAGATATGTTATCTGGGCCCACTGCCTTTGAGGTATTGAGTTCGTCTAGCAGTTTCACCTCTACCTTGGTTATGTGTATTGTGTCCAGCGCCTGCTGGTGCACCCTACCTCCACAGTTTGCTGGAAGCATTCCTGACTCTATTGTGAATACTTCTCTAAATCTTTTGTTTAGTTCATCACATACTTCTTGGTCACTCTTCGTGAGCTCCCCTCCTTCTTTCCTCAGTCTGACTACCTGGTCCTTGACTTGTTTTTCTCCTAATGTGACTGTATAACAACTTTGGTTCAGATTTGGCTTTTGATGCTATGTCGTTCTCGTATTGCCTCTGGGCCTCTCTCCTTATCCTTGCATATTCGCTTCTGGTTCTTCTGCTCATCTCCTTGTTTTCTTGAGTCCTTTGAGTTCTATACCTTTTCCATGCTCTCGCACACTTGGCTTTGGCCTATTTACACCTCCAATTAAACCATGGGCCCACTCTGGTCTTACCGTCTTTTCTGTTGCCCTTTGGTATGAACCTTTCCTCTGCCTCCCTGCACTTACTGGTTACTATTTCCATCATTTCATTTACTGTCTTTCCATCTAGTTCTCTTTCCCACTGCACTTCATGCAGGAAACTTCTCATTCTTATGTAGTCCCCTTTCTCGAAGTTTGGTTTCTCTCTTTGTTCTCGTGCTACTGCATTCTCCACTGTTAACTCAGCAAGATATTCAAAACTCAGGACATCAAGATCACTAGCGCCAAGGGGTCTTTCATGGGTGATATCCCTTGTGTCTGAACTATTCAAGGTGAATATGAGATCCAGCCTTGCTGCAACATCCTCTCCTCTCTCTCTCTGGTTGTATCCCTAACATGTTGATGCATGAAGTTCTCCAATACAGTCTCCAACATCTTAGCCCTCCATGTTTCTGGTCCCTCATGTGGCTGTAGGTTTTCCCAGTCAATCTCTTTATGATTGAAATCCCCCATTATAAGCAATTTTGTCCTACCCATAAGAGCCCTCCTGGCCACTTCAGCTAGTGTATCCACCATTGCCCTATTGCACACATCATACTCTTCTCTTGCTCTCCTGCTGTTAAGTGGTGGGTTATACATCACTGCTAGCATCACTTTTGGACCACCAGTCTGAAGTGTTCCTACAATGAAGTTGTCCATTTCCCTTCTTTCCATCCCTCCCATCTCCTCAAAACTCCACTGTTTTTTTATGAGCAATGCTACTCCTCCCCCTCCTCTGTTCTCTCTGTTTTTCCTCATAATCTGATATCCAGGTGGAAAAATTGTATCTGTTATCATCCCTGTAAGTTTTGTCTCAGTTAGTGCTATAATGTCAGGTGATGCATCAATGATGCACTCTTGCCACTCTTCACTCTTATTTGTTATTCCATCTGCATTGGTGTACCATACCTTTAGCTTCCTTTCCATTACTGTATTTTGGGAGATGGAAGAGGAAGGTGCAGGCTGGGAGGGTGGGAGGCAGGGCACAATATTAGGGGAGGCTGCTGTGATTGTGGAATTAGTGCTCAGGGGGGTGGTGGCTATGGAGTGAGGTTCGTTTCTGTTTACTGTGTTTGGTTGATATGTGGTGACAGAGGTTGAGAGGTTTCTGTAAGCATTTGTATTTGATGTTTCCCCAAAGGCTGAGTTTTCCTGTCTGTCGTTGCCTGCCCTGTCTCTCTTTCCTTCCACTGGTTCTGTCTTGCTCTCACTTTCAGTTGTTCCCTTTCCTTTCGTGTTCTGTCTCGATTGAGGAATACTTTTTGATAATCTGGAGAGTCCTTTAACAGTGGTTTCTGTTGTAGTATCCTGTTTCTTACCACATCTGCCTTGAATGTCAATCTGATTGGTCGATTTTTTTCCCTCGAATACCCCCTCCAAGTCTGTGAAAATTTTCTACCTGAGACATGTCCCTCTCTCCTGTTATTGCAATGATGTTCTTAATCTGTTTTCTCCCAATGCTTTCTTTCATCATAGGTCTGCCCTTCAGCCTCCTGAAGCCCATGAATAATTATTGACCTCTCCCTCTCCTCTTCCCATTTCCTTTCCCTCTGTATCTCTGGATCTGATTTAAGCATCTACTTTGCTGTTTCCCTAATCATCTCCCAGACACCATGATGGCCTGATATTAATGCTGCAAAAGACTGCTAAGATCCATCCCCTCCTTCAGCCCCCTCGCTGCCTGCTGATGTTCCCATTTCAGTCATCTTGCTCCTTTTGGACCTCATCTTTAGATCCTGCTTCAGCACATCCATTTCTTCCTCCAATCTCTGTATCTTTGCCTCAGCTACTACAGCTCATGATTCTCACTTCTTGCTCTCTGCAGATATTTACTCTAACATGTTATTGCAAAGCTCGTTTAACCTTTTCTCCCATTGTTCCATTTTGTTCTTGAGCCGTTCTACCCATTCTTCCTTTTTCGACCAGCCATCATCGGTTCCCTTGTCTTTACGTCCTCCCTTTTGAGAGCTCATTTTGTTTTTATCGTGTTGGGATATTCTAGCTGCTTCAGCTTATCGTAAAAATGTGTGTGTGTGTGGTGGGGGGATTTATGAGCTAATGTGTTTGGTTAGGTTAGGTGTGTGTGTGTGTGTGTGTGTGTGTGTGTGTGTGTGTGTGTGTGTGTGTGTGTGTATGTGTGTGTGTATGTATATGTGTATATGTGTATGTGTGTATGTGTGTATGTGTGTGTATGTGTATGTATGTGTGTGTTTGTGTGGGTGTGTGGGTGTGTATGTGTGTGGGTGTGTGGGTGTGTGGGTGTGTGGGTGTGTGGGTGTGTGGGTGTGTTGGGGTGTGTGGGTGTGTGGGTGTGTGGGTGTGTGGGTGTGTGGGTGTGTGGGTGTGTGGGTGAGCGTGCGCGTGCGCACACTAGGCTACGCTGCTCTTTTGAAGATTATAAAAATTTTTCACAATCAATTCCTTATTAATATACACTAATATATACAATATAATATTTACTGTGTACACTTGTGTTTGTGTGTGTATGTGTGTTTACTAGCTTGTCGTTCTTTGAAAAAGGGGGGGGGGTCACGTTAACACTATTTGTTATTGTTCTTGGTTGACATGACTCACGAAATCATAATGACACGATTGCAAACAAACTATACCACGGGCGGGATTTGAACCCGCGGTCAGAGAGTCTCAAAACTCCAGACCGTCGCGTTAGCCACTAGACCAGCTAGCCACAATAAGATTCGTCCAACTAGGTATATTTCTACACCATAGGAAGGTTAGCATAGGCACCACTGTGACCACAAATGCAAGTTTTTACAGACGAATCTCCAGCTAGCGTGGCCGTGACGAACTCTAGCTCAAGTCCCTTCACTGCCGTCAACATGACTCACGAAATCGCAATGACACGATTGCAAACAAACGGGTTCGCCCTTACTCTCCCGGCCCGGATCTTTGCACACTAGGCTACGTTACTTTTTTGAAGATCATAGGATTATTTTTCACTCAATTCCTTATTAATATATACTAATATTTATTATAATAACAATTACTGGTGAACACGTGTGTTTGTATGTGCGCACTTGTTTACTAGCTTGTTGCTGTCAGAAAGACGGGGGGGGGGGATGCACTAGGCTACACAACTCTTCTGAAGATATTTAGATAATTTACTAAACATTATCAGGGTTACCACTATCTATCTCCTGGTACTGAAAGTTAGGGAGAGAGTGATGGTATAGCATACAACCAGCAGGGCGAGACACTGAGACTTTAGACACTAACCAAAATTAACCACAAATAGGCAAGTGATGTCTGCACAACAATGGAGGTTCCTGCTGGTCGGCTGCTATCAACTCCTTCACTTTTGTAACTCCTTCAGGAACTTTATCATGCATTCAAGTTTTTATTTTATTTTTATTTTAAGACTTGGTATTCACTCTTTTTTCTTTAGTACAGTATTATAGTCATAAATCTGATGATATTAACTACATTCACAACACCAACAGCTGGGGACTGATTAATTTTTTCTTACTTTCAGTATTTACTTAATCACTCGTTTATGACTTTATCACTACACTGCTGCTATAAACAACCAATATCTGTATTTGTTAATATGTCAGATCACACTGTTAACCCAATTAACTATGTTTGGATATTTTGTGTCAACACTGCAGGCAGCAGCCTGATCAGCTGACTGCTACCCTCCCTCACTCAGCATTCATTCAAATTTAAATTGTAAAATTCTTGATCTTATCACATTATTCGCACTCTTGAAAGCTGTTACACTCTTGTAGGTATGTTCACTGATTCACTCACGTACGATGACCGCTAATAATATCTTAGGACAGCCACTAGAACGCTAAATCCTGGGAGCACTATTCAGCGATACTGCTTCACGTGTGTGCATTTGTACTCACCTAATTGTGGTTTCAGGGGTCGAGACTCAGCTCCTGGCCCCTCCTCTTCACTGACCACTACTAGGTCCTCCCTCTCCCTGTTCCATGAGCTTTATCATACCTCGTCTTAAAACTATGTATAGTTCCTGCCACCACTACATCACTTGTCAGACTATTCCATTTCCTAACTACTCTATGACTGAAGAAATACTTTCTAACATTCCTTTGACTCATCTGAGTCTTCAACTTCCAATTGTGATCCTTTGTTTCTGTGTCCCATCTCTGGAACATCCTGTCTCTGTCCACCTTGTCTATTCCACGCAGTATTTTGTATGTCATTATCATGTCTCCCCTGACCCTCCTGTCCTCTAGTGTTGTCAGACCAATTTTCTTGAACCTTTCTTCATTGGATATTCCCCTTAGTTCTGGAACCAGCCTTGTTGCAAACCTTTGCACTTTCTCTAATTTCTTGACGTGTTTGACCAGGTGTGGGTTCCAAACTGGTGCTGCATACTCCAGTATGGGCCTGACGTACAGTGTATAACTGTGTACATCAGGCCCATACTGGAGTACTTCTTTTTAATAACTGTGGTCTGGGGAGAGAGGTGGGGTAGGGGGAGCAGGCACCCTGGCAGGGGCCTATAGGGGGTTGCTGTGGAGGTGGGGTCTGTGGTGTGGGGTGTTGGGGCAGAGGGCCTATGGCGGGTTTCAGTGGGGGTTGGGGTGAGGGAGATGGGGGAGGGGGCCTATGGGGGGTTACATTGGGGGTGGGGGTTGTGGTGAGGGGGATGGGGAGATAGAGGGTACAGTGTGTGGGTTGCTGTGGGTTACTGTGAGGGTGGGGTTTTTGATGAGGGGGATGGGGGAGAGGGTACATTGTGTGGGTTTCTGTGGGGGTGGGGTTTGAGCTGAGGGGGATGTGTGGGTTACTGTGGGTTACTGTGGGAATGGGGTTTGCAATGAGGGGGATGGGGCAGAGGGTACGGCGAGTGGGTTTTGGGTTAGGCCGTTTGATTGCTTTGGGATTGCCATGGATGTGTTTCTTCTGTGGGTGGTACTGGAGGGGGTTGAGTTTGTTCTTCCACCTGGGCCTGATTTCTCCTGTTCTCCACCTTCCTTGCCTCCCATTCCTCCTTGCGACATTGCACCCTCTCTTTCAGTATCATCCTTTCTTCATGTGTTCTGTCTCGGTCGAGGTACACACTCCGGAACTCCTGAAGATGGAGGAGAGGTGTGTGTACATTCCTAATTTTGGTTACAGGGGTCGAGACTCAGCTCCTGGCTCTGCCTCTTCACTGATCGCTACTAGGTCCTCTCTCTGCTTCCAGAGCTTTGTCATACCTCGTCTTAAAGCTATGTATGGTTCCTGCCTCCACTACATCACTTGTTAGGCTATTCCACTTCCTGACGACTCTATGACTGAAGAAATAATACTTCCTAACATCCCTCTGACTTGTCCGAGTCTTCAGCTTCCACTTGTGACCTCTTGTTTCTGTGTCCCCTCTCTGGAACAACCTGTCTCTGTCTACCTTATCTATTCCATGCAGTATTTTGTATGTCATTATCATGTCTCCCCTGACCCGCCTGCCCTCCAATGTTGTCAGTCTGATTTCCCTCAACCTTTCTTCGTAACTAGCCTTGTTGCAAACCTTG
The DNA here is from genome assembly GCF_038502225.1 of Cherax quadricarinatus. Classification (NCBI taxonomy): domain Eukaryota; kingdom Metazoa; phylum Arthropoda; class Malacostraca; order Decapoda; family Parastacidae; genus Cherax; species Cherax quadricarinatus. The sequence continues at coordinate 49,199,594 of NC_091293.1, forward strand.
GCATTTTCTCTAATTTCTTGACGTGTTTGACCAGGTGTGGGTTCCAAACTGGTGCTGCATACTCCAGTATGGGCCTGATGTACACAGTGTATGGTGTCTTGAACGATTCCTTACTAAGGTATCGGAATGCTATTCTCAGGTTTTCCAGGCGCCCGTATGCTGCAGCAGTTATCTGGTTGATGTGTGCCTCCGGAGACATGCTCGGTGTTATGGTCACCCCAAGATCTTTCTCCTTGAGTGAGGTTTGCAGTCCTTAGCCACCTAGTCTATACTCTGTCTGCAGTCTTCTTTGCCCTTCTCCGATCTTCATGACTTTGCATTTGGCAGGGTTGAATCCAAGAAGCCTGTTGCTGGACCACGTGTCCAGCCTGTCCAGGTCTCTTTGAAGTCCTGCCTGGTCCTCATCTGATTTAATTCTCCTCATTAACTTCACATCATCTGTGAACAGGGACACCTCTGAGTCTATCCCTTCCATCATGTCATTCACATATACCAGAAATAGCACTGGTCCTAGGACCGACCCCTGTGGGACCCCACTTGTCACAGGTGCCCACTGTGATACCTCATCCCGTACCATGACTCATTGTTGCCTCCCTGTCAGATATTCTCTGATCCAGTGCAGTGCTATTCCTGTTATACGAGCCTGATCCTCTAGTTTCTGCACTATTTGCTTGTGAGGAACTGTGTTGAAGGCCTTTTTGCAATCCAAGAAAATGCAATCAACCCACTCCTCTCTCTCGTGTCGCACTTCTGTAACTTTGTCATAGAACTCCAGAAGGTTTGTGACACAGGATTTGCCTTCCATGAATCCGTGCTGGTTGTCGTTTATAATCTTGTTCCATTCCAGGTGCTCCACCACTCTCCTCCTGATAATCTTCCCCATGACTTTGCATACTATACAGGTCAGCGACACTGGTCTGTAATTTAGTGACTCTTTTCTGTCTCCTTTTTTTAAAAATGGGAACTACATTTGCGGTCTTCCATACCTCAGGTAGTTGCCCAGTTTCCGGGATGTGTTGAAGATTGTGGTTAATGGCATACACAGTATATCTGCTCCCTCCCTGAGGACCCATGGGGAGATGTTGTCCAGTCCCATTGCCTTTGAGATATCAAGGTCACTTAGCAGCTTCTTCACCTCCTCGTCAGTTGTGTGCATATCGTTCAGCACCTGTTGGCCTATTTTCTGTTGGTGTCCCCCTCTGTCCTGTCTTCCCAGAGTCCTTCTTGTCTCCACTGTGAATACTTCCTTAAATCTCCTGTTGAGCTCCTTGCATACCTCTTGATCGTTTCTTGTGAGTTCCCCACCTTCTTTCCTCAGCCTGATCACCTGGTCTTTGACTGTCGTCTTTCTCCTAATGTGGCTAAACAGCATTTTCGGGTCAGACTTGGCTTTTGATGCTATGTCATTTTCATACTGTCACTGAGCCTCCCTCCTTATCTGTGCATATTCGTTTCTGGCTCTTCGACTGATCTCTTTGTTTTCCTGGGTCCTTTGCCTTCTAGACCTCTTCCATTCTCTAATGCACTTAGTTTTTGCCTCCCTGCACCTTTGGGTAAACCAAGGACTTGTTTTGGTCTTCCCATTGTTTCTGTTGCCCTTGGGAACAAACCTTTCCTCTGCCTCCTTGCATTTTGTTGTTACATACTCCATCATTTCATTTACTGTCTTTCCTACCATTTCTCTGTCCCACTGCACCTCCTGCAGGAAGTTCCTCATACCTGTGTAGTTCCCCCTTTTATAGTTTGGCTTTTCCCATTCGACTCCTGTTACCCTCTTCACCTGGCCCGGTGGCCTGGTGGCTAAAGCTCCCGCTTCACACACGGAGGGCCCGGGTTCGATTCCCGGCGGGTGGAAACATTTCGACACGTTTCCTTACACCTGTTGTCCTGTTCACCTAGCAGCATTAGTATTAGTCGACTGGTGTGGGTCGCATCCTAGGGGACAAGATTAAGGACCCCAATGGAAATAAGTTAGACAGTCCTCGATGACGCACTGACTTTCTTGGGTTATCCTGGGTGGCTAACCCTCCGGGGTTAAAAATCCGAACGAAATCTTATCTTATCTTATGTAATCAAAACTCAGGACTACGTGGCCACTAGCTCCGAGGGGCCTCTCATATGTGATGTCATCAATGTCTGAGCTACTCAGGGTGAACACAAGGTCCAGTCTTACTGGTTCATCCTCCCCTGGCTCTCTGGTAGTATACCTGATGTGTTAATGCATGAGGTTTTCCAGTACCACATCCATCATCTTGGCTCTCCATGTTTTAGGGCCCCCATGAGGCTCCAGGTTTTCCCAATCAATCTCCCTGTGGTTGAAATAACCCATAACCAGAAACTTTGCTCTGCACGTTTGAGCTCTTCGTGCCACCTCAGCCAGTGTGTCCACCAGCGCTCTGTTTTTCTCATCATATTCCTCTCTTGGCCTCCTGCAGTTCTGTGGTGGGTTATACATCACAGCAATGACTACCTTATGTTCCCCAGATTGAATTGTGCCTGCTATGTAGTCCCTTTCTCCAATCTCGTCCATGCCCTCCATTTCCTCGAAATTCCATCGGTTTTTTATGAGCAGTGAAACCCCTCCTTCCCCTCTGCTCCTTCTGTCTTTCCTCAAGACCTGATATCCTGGTGGGAAGACTGCGTCTGTTATTGTCTCAGTGAGTTTCGTTTCTGTGATGGCTGTGATGTCCGGGGACTTCTCGTTGATTCTTTTGTGCCATTCCTCATATTTATTTGTTATTCCACCAGTGTTTGTGTACCACACCTTCAGCTTCTTGTCTATCATGGTGGACCCGGGAGAATATTGGAGTTAGGGGGTGGGAGCCCTGGGGGGGTTATGGGGGTTTGTGGTGTGGGTGGGATTTGTGGTGGGTGGTGAGGGCAGAGTGCCCATAGGGAGCTGCTGTGGTAGTGGGGTTTGTGATGTGGGGGTGGGGGCCGAAGGAACAGTGTGTGGGTGTTGGTTGAGATTATTCAGCTGCATTGGGGTTTTCACAGTGTGGGTGGGGTTTGTGGTGGGGGTGGGGGCAGAGTGCCCAAAAGGCACTGCTGTAAAGGTGGGGTTTGTGGTGGGGGTGGGGGCAGAGGGAACAGTGTGTGGGTTTTGGTTGAGGTTGTTCAGTTGCTTTGTGGTTGGAGTCCTTCTGTGGGTGTCTCTGTAGGGTGTATTTGTCCTTCCACCTGAGTCTGGGTTCTGCTCGTCCTCATCGATGCCTCCTGTTCCTCCTTTCATTTTTGTACCCTCTCTCTCAGTCTCGTCCTTTCCTCCTGTGTTCTGTCACGATCGCGGCACACGCTCTGGTACTCTGAATTGTCCCTCAGTCGTGCTTTCTCCTGCAGAACCCTGGTTTGAGCTGATTCTGCCTTGACAGGCCGTCTCCTTCTGCGTGCAAACCACCCAATTCTCCAAAAGTTTGCCACCTGGGTCATGTCTCCCTCTCCTATTGCTTTCAAGATACATTCGATCACTTTCTTCTCCCCCTGGATTCTTTCATCATAGGTTTTCGCTTCAACTTCTTGGAGCCCGTAGACAAGCATTGACCTCTCCCTCTCCTCCTCCTACTGTGTCTCTCTTTGCGTCCTCTGAGGTGTTTTATCTCCTTCCATCGAGACGTTCCTGCCTTCAACCCCTGCCCTTGCTGCAGCCCCTGTGCTCAGTAGACTGTCTTCCTTGCTCAGCTGTTCCCTGCCACTGTAGTTGACTGTTAGAGTCTCTGCATAAGTCTTGTCTCCTGCATTGACTGCAGGTTTCACGATTGGTCTTCCTGTACTTATCTTTTCCTGAATCCCTACAGCCCCCTCGTCTGTGACTGGTATAGAAGTCCCTGATGTCATTCCTGTGCTGTCATTTGTCTCTCTATCCTGTTTCACGTTTTTTAGCTCCTCTTCTAAGCACTTTATCTTATCTTCTGCTGCTAAGATTTGTAGTCCCAACTTCCTGCTCTCTTCAGCTATCCTCTCCTCCATTACCCTGCCGAGCACAGCTAGCTTCCTTCCCCACTATTCCTCCATTTTTGTGAGCTCTACCTCCCAATCTTCCTTCCCAGGTTCCCTCCTGGGTTCTACCTCCAGACCCCTGGGTTTTTGCCCTCTTGGGTTACCCATTTTCGTGTTTTTTTACCACGAAAAGGAGCTTGTGTGTGAGAGAGAGAGAGAGGGAGAGAGAATGCTGTGAAGAAGGCTAGGGATAATGAGTTGGGGGAGGAGGGAGTTAGGGGGAGGCCAAGGGAGGAAAGGGAAGAGGGAGCAGAGGGAGGGGAAAGATGGAAAGAGAGGGAGAGAGAGAAAGGTAGAGAGAGAGAGAGAGAGAGAGAGAGAGAGAGAGAGAGAGAGAAAGGGGGGGGAGAGGGCTTGGGACCCTATGTCCAGTGGTGGGTAGGGGATGGGTAGTTGGTATGTGGTTGAGGGGTAACTGTTACTCCACTCTCGAGTATGTGTGTGTTTATGTATGTGTGCCCCCACTTCTAAGTATTCATACTGCACCTCCGCTCCCTCTCTCAGGACCCTGGAGAGATGTTATCCAGCCCCATTGCCTTTGAGGTATCTAGCTCACTCAGAAGCCTCTTCACTTCTTCCTTGGTTGTGTGTACTGTGTCCAGCACTTGGTGGTGTGCCCCACCTCTCCACCTTTCTGGAGCCCCTTCTGTCTCCTCTGTGAACACTTCTTTGAATTTCTTGTTGAGTTCCTCACATACTTCATGGTCATTTCTTGTTGTCTCTCCTCCTTCCTTAGCCTGATTACCTGGTCCTTGACTGTTGTTTTCCTCCTGATGTGGCTGTATAACAACTTCGGGTCAGATTTGGCTTTAGAACATAAGAACATAAGAATGGAGGAACACTGCAGAAGGCCTACTGGCCCATGCGAGGCAGGTCCTTATCAAAACGACTACTACCTAAAGCTTCCCAAGAAATAACTCCCGTACCCAATGACACCAATCAAACCCAGCCCCTCCCACTCATATATTTGTCCAGTCTCTTCTTAAAGCTACCCAAGGTCCTAGCCTCTATCACCCCACTGGGAAGACTGTTCCACACATCTACAACTCTGTTAGAAAACCAGTACTTACCTATGTCCTTTCTAAATCTAAATTTATCCAACTTAAATCCATTATTCCTGGTTCTTACCTGGTTCGACACCCTCAGTACTTTATTAATATCTCCCTTGTTTATGCCCGTCATCCACTTATACACTTCAATGATATCTCCCCTCATTCTACGCCTCTCCAGAGAGTGGAGATTTAAGGCTTTGAGTCTATCTTCATACGGGAGGTTCCTTACACAGTAAATCATTTTAGTCATTCTTCTCTGTATGTTCTCTAATGAGTCTATATCCATCCTATGTCGTTTTCATATTGCCGTTGGGCCTCCCTTCTTATCTGTGCACATTCATTTCTGGCTTTACGACTGCTCTCCTTATTCTCCTGGGTCCTTTGCCTTCTATATTTCTTCCATTCCCTAGCACACTTGGTTTTTGCCTCCCTGCACCTTTGGGTGAACCATGGGCTCATCCTGGCTTTTTCATTATTCATGTTACCCTTGGGTACAAATCTCTCCTCAGCCTCCTTGCACATTGAACATTAAAATGGTATAAAATACCGACAGGTTGTTAGGGAAGACACATATGCAACAGTTAGGTATCTTTATTATGAAACGTTTCGCCTACACAGTAGGCTTCTTCAGTCAAGTACAGAAAAGTTGATAGAAGCAGAAGATACTTGAAGACGATGCAATCAGTCCATCACCCTTAAAGTTTTGAGGTGGTCAGTCCCTCAGTCTGGAGAAGAGCATTGTTCCATAGTATGAAACAATATGGAGATGAAGTGACAGAATGGAGCTTTTTATAGCGCCAAGAGGTGAGACGTAGGCCACTAGGAGAGGTAAGAACTCAGATGTTGAAAGGTCAGGTCCCTCTCAAATCCAGCCGCTCTCACTAGTGGAAGTTGTCGAAGTTGATTGCAGGTCTGTACCAAGATACCCTTGTGTTGCAGTGTCTGACAGATTGAACATTAAAATGGTATAAAATACCGACAGGTTGTTAGGGAAGACACATATGCAACAGTTAGGTATCTTTATTATGAAACGTTTCGCCTACACAGTAGGCTTCTTCAGTCAAGTACAGAAAAGTTGATAGAAGCACATTGCCGCTACATATTCCATCATCTCATTAACTGGTTTCCCTGCCAGTTCTCTGTCTCTTTGAACCCCGTTCAGGAAGTTCCTCTTTCCTGTGTAGTCCCCTTTCTTGTAGTTTGGCTTCATTCGTCCTGGCCTTCCTGCTTCCCCCTCCACTTGTAGCTCTATTGTGTATTCGAAGCTTAAAACCACATGATCGCTGGCCCCAAGGGGTCTTTCATATGTGATGTCCTCAATATATGCGCTACTCAAGGCGAATACTAGGTCCAGTCTTGCTGGTTCATCCTCTCCTCTCTCTCTTGTAGTATCCCTTACGTGTTGGTACATGAAGTTTTCCAGTACCACCTTCATCATCTTAGCCCTCCATGTATCTTGGCCCCCATGTGGCTCCAAGTTCTCCCAATCGATCTCCTTGTGGTTAAAGTCACCCATGATCAGGAACTTTGCCCTGCATGCATGAGCTTTTCTGCCCACTGTAGCCAGTGTGTCAACCATCGCTCTATTGCTCTCGTTGTACTCTTGCCTTGGCCTCCTGCTGTTCTGTGGTGGGTTATACATCACTGTAATTACCACCTTGGTACCTCCAGAGTGAAGCGTTCCCGCTGTGTAATCGCTTGTTTCTCCGCTGTCTCCTCTCTCCAGCTCATCAAAATTCCATCGGTTTTTGATCGGCAGTGCCACTCCTCCACCCCTCCTGTTCCTTCTGTCTTTCCGCAATATCTGGTATCCCGTTGGAAAGATGGCATCTGTTATCATACATGTAAGCTTGGTTTCTGTGAGAGCTATGATGTCCGGTGATGCCTCTTTGACTCTTTCGTGCCACTTCTCCCACTTATTTGTTATTCCATCAGCGTTTGTGTACCATACCTTCAGTTTCCTTTCCAACACTGTGGTTTGGGGGCCTGTGAGCATGGGAGACCTGGTAGCATACTTTGGGATTCTATAGCTGGGTGTTGGGTGGAAGCTGTGAGTATGGATTGTAGTTTGTGTTGGGATGGTGTGATAGGTTGTGGGGTTCTGAGGATAGTTCTGTGTGTGCTTGCCCTTGCTGCTCTGTCCTACTCTGATTGACCTCTGCTGGTTCCATCCTTGTCTTCTTTCCTAGCCCCTTTCGCTTTTTTGTCCTCTCCCTCAGGTGCTGTTGTTTTGTTTGTGTTCTGTCTCTGTCTAAGAACACACTCTTGTACCCTCCCGACCATTTCAACTGTGGTTTCTCTTGGAGGATCCTGTTCCGCTCTGCTTCTGTCCTGAGAATCAGCTTGATTGGTCGTTTTCTCCCCTTCAAGCACCCCCCCCTATTCTCTGAAAATTTACAATCTCGTCCTCTTTTTCAGCTATGTGTATGTGTTTGTGTGCGTGTGTATGTGTGTGTGTGTGTGTGTGTGCGAGTGTGTGTGTGTGTGTGTGTGTGTACTCACCTAGTTGTACTCACCTAGTTGAGGTTGCAGGGGTCAAGTCCAAGCTCCTGGCCCCGCCTCTTCACTGTGTGTGTGTTAGTTACCATTTTGTCCTAGGCACATGTCGATTAGACACTAGGCCTGTTGTATATGCGTGCAGGTGTGTGTGTGTGTGTGTGTGTGTGTGTGTGTGTGTGTGTGTGTGTGTGTGTGTGTGTGTGTTAGTTACCATTTTGTCCTAGGCACATGTAGATTAGATACTAGGCTTGTTGTATATGCGTGCAGGTGTGTGTGTGTGTGTGTGTGTGTGTGTGTGTGTGTGTGTGTGTGTGTGTGTGTGTGTGTGTGTGTGTGTGTGTCTGTGTCTGTCTGTCTGTCTGTGTCTGTCTGTCTGTCTGTGTCTGTCTGTGTCTGTGTGTACGTGCATATGCATGTGGGTGTGTGTGTATCAGGAGGTCCTCTCTCTCCTTATCTGGCGAACATGGAGTCGCCAGTCAGTTGAACACCCGGCAGCAGCAGGGTCCAGCAGCCCCAAAGGCCATTCACCACAGTTAGGAAGACAGGCGTGGCAGTATACTATGTTGGGATAGTGTGTGCAGAGGCCATCTCTGTACGGAACGCACTAAAGTGGGTACCAACTTGCAACATGTTACTAACGGATGTCAGCTGGGGACTCATTCGCCTCCTGGCACAAGATTAGTAGACAGACGAACGGGGAGGAGAAAAATGGATTCTAGAATTGTAGAAACAGATGATTTATTTAAGGTATCAGGTAGTGAGGATGGGTGGGAATATATATATATATATATATATATATATATATATATATATATATATATATATATATATATATATATATATATATATATATATATATATATATATATATATATATATATATATGAGAGAGAGAGAGAGAGAGAGAGAGAGAGAGAGAGAGAGAGAGAGATAACTTTTACTGGGGATGCCTCTTAAGACTTTAAAAAACTTAATTCCATATTTTATACTGCTTAAAAAGACCCAACTTTATTGTCTATAAATACGGTTGTTACAGACAGCAGTCGATCTTCCATCAGTCATAAAGCACCGAGAGTGAGAAGAGGGAGTGTTGTTGGTCCTTCAGTCAGTGGGGGGCTGGGAGAGAGAGAGGTGGAAGAGGAGAGGATAGAACGGGTTAAGAGGCATTGGTGGAAGAGGAAGGAGATAGGGTGAGAGAACATGGAGAGAAGTGAAAATACCGAGAAGATGGAGTACTGACACCTAAATGTAGTGAATAACTTTATAAATTACCGTTAACGACAAGGTTGTCACCATCGCATGTGTCATATACTGCTGGGAGAGAAGAAGACACAGACGAAGGATAAATATAGACAAAGTAGAAAGGAGAGAAGGGAAATAGTAATGTTGCTGCTTCTGTTTGAAGTGATAAGATTAGGAAAGATAACTGGAAGAATCTCCATCATCATATTTTAGCCTGGGCGACTGATCCACAGTGTCTAAACTTTAAAACCCAGTTGAGATATGTCATATATACCGTTACAAGTGTGACCTTTTAGTTTTAATAATATGTATTTACACCTGTGTCCCTCCAGTGGATTCCTCAGTCCGAATCACAATCACAGACCTGCATGCAGACAGTAATAAGTGTTACCTTAGCTATGTTTTACCACCAAGGGTATGCATGAATACTTATTAATATACCATCAAAATACATTCAGGATGTGAAACATCAAATATAAATTTCTTTACTTAAACCTGGTTTTTTACACTAGGGAATATACACCCAGTAGTCGCTTAATTGGGTACACCATTTTAGTACTGGCTATGGCCCCCTTTTGCCTCCAGAACAGCCTGTATTCTTAGTGGCAAGGATTCAACAAGGTGTTGGAAACATTCCTTAGAGATTCTGGCCCATATTGACGTAATGGCATCACGCAGTTGCTGCAGATTTGTCGGCTGCACATTCAAGCTGTGAATCTCCCATTCCACAATTGGAGTACACTGAACTCATTGTCATGAGTTTGAGATGACATGTGATTTGTGACATGACGCGCCATACTGCTGGAAGTAACCATTGGCAGATGGGTAAACTGTGGCCATAAAGGGATGCACATGATTAGCAACAATAATCTGGATGGCTGTGGCATTTAAACGATGCTCAGTAACACATTCCCCACACCATTGACCCACCACCACCATAACCACTACCACAACCACCACTGCCAGCACCACCACCACAACCACCACCACCAGCACCACTACCAGCTTGAACTATTGACACATGGCAGGATGGATCCATGGATTCATGTTTAAGCCAAATTCTGACCTTACTAGTTTCTGGATATCGCAGCAGAAATCGCAGTTCGTCAGACCGGGCAATGTTTTTCCAGTTTTTAAGTATCTAGTTTTGGTCGGCTTGTGCCCACTGTAGCTTCAGTTTCCTGTTCGTAGGTGACAGGAGTGGCACCCGATGTAATCTGCTGCTGCTGCAGTCCATCCATTTCAAGATTCAACCTGTGCATTCAGAGAGGCTCTTTTGCATGCCAAAACACGTGCCTATTTAAGTTACTTTCGCTTTCCTCTCAGCCTGAACCAGTCTGACTTTTCTTCTCTGACCTCTTTTTTTAATAAGACATTTTCTTCCACAGAACTGGTGCTCACCGAATATTTTGTGTTTTACACATCATTCTTTATAAACTCTGTATTTATGAATCACAATGATTAAGTGAATATTTTATGCACTATGTATACCGTGGAAGAACATATATGGTATAATTTCAGCGTATGAGGTCACAGGATCCAAAAAGCCACGACATCCTAAATATTTTATCAGAGATAGATACAACGTTATGAAACAATAGCCACACACAGTACCCATATGTGAGGGGGTCTTTGAATACTGCCAGGTCAGCACAATATGAGTTCAGACAGTGACTCAGGCAGAGACGGTTGGTCGTGAGTCAACTGGCACAGTGGTTACTGGTAACTGGTTACTACTACTGAGACCATGAAACACCCGAAGGTGGACACACAGAAGTTATATAACCAAAGCAAAGTTCTAATTACAATGTTGGGCAGTGTAATTCCAGGTGCCTCGACTGTGACAATTCACAGACAGCAAACATGTATAATATCTAGAGTCATACTCTGGACAGAAAGGTATCGTGACATGAATATTCTGCAACCATCTATAAGATAAACATGGCCACTACATAAGATCAGCTTGAGATAGAAGCTAAAACACCAGCACACTCTTTGATTCTCCACCAGAGATGTGTTAGGATATACATAACCATATAAGAACTCTTAGAAGTGAAGAGAAACGAAGAATCAATGAACCAGTGACAAGCTAAGATAAGCAAGCACGTAGAGAGGAAAGCAGTTCTCCAGTCTAGGCAATTTCCAGAAGTTTCTGAGAAGCTGGCATGGGTGAACGATAATCACAGAAATATCATTCACTCTCATGTAAAAACATAGGTAAACGGTGTCATACAACAATGAATAATGAGACACAGACGTGACACGGGTGAGAAGGCCATGATCCCAACTAGAGAAAAGTGTGGGAAATCCTTAAACGCAGATGGCATCTTGTGAACCTGGCCAGTTGCCACGTATAAATTTGTCTCGACATAATAAACTACGCAGATCCCACACCACAACTCTGCAGAGAACGACAATATTATAAATTTTATAATAGGCAAAAATATCTTCTACACACGAGAAGCCTCACAATTATAATAATAACACATAAATTATATATAATACCATAAGTTTGCATTTAACCTTAACAAATGTCTGTTGTGTTTATTCTCTGCAAATATCACCTCATCAGTTTCAACAATGATATGCCTATTTAATAGAAAATTATCTGAATGTTTATAGGTTAACATTCTATGCACATTACATTTAATGCCCAGGTGGTCTTGATACTCAGGTGGTCTTGATACCCAGGTGGTCTTGATACCTAGGTGGTCTTGATACCCAGGTGGTCTTTATACTCAGGTGGTCTTGATACCCAGGTGATCTGATACCCAGGTGGTCTTGATACCCAGGTGATCTTGATACCCAGGTGGTCTTGATACCCAGGTGGTCTTGATACCCAGGTGGTCTTGATACCCAGGTGGTCTTGATACCCAGGTGATCTTGATACCCAGGTGGTCTTGATACCCAAGTGGTCTTGATAAAATCCCATCACGGTCAATCACACTAACATATTTGCTATGTATATATTCTGAAAAATAACATCCATCTAGTTTCTAATTTCGAAAATATTCCTCAGCTCTCATAACTGTTGGACAGAAATTCTACAAAATCTGGGGAGTCATTTTTCACGACATCAATCATCAATAACTTTTGACATAAAATAAGTTTTCTTGACAAAAGAGTAGAGGTTCTACGTAAGAAAATAACTCACAATAATAATGGTATAATCTAAGGTGTTTTATATTTACGAGATATTTATAAAATTTTCCATTTTATAATAAATTTTGATATATAGTTTAAAATATATGTTAACTTAGAGAAATTATTTTAGATCAATCAAACGCATTTTTATCATGCAGTTTTTATTCAATGAAACAAACAAAACAAAAACAAAATAGCTTAAAGAAAATCATTACTTTTTTCTTCTTAATCTCATAATAAAACTCGACATCTTTTTATCAAAATAATTAAAAACTACATAACAATGTATTTATTTCATTAATAGAACTCTCTTTTTTTTAAATCACCTTTCTTACAAAATACACCTCTAAAAATATAGCTTTATGCTTTTATTAAAAAAAATGATCTTTAATAAGACAAGAGTAGGCTTATGAATATGTATATATTACCCTACTTCTTAAGAACCTAAAGAACTGAATTCCAGACTCATTGACACCACCAGGGACTGAGGGCGGCCACTTTCACGTTCCAGCGCCTAAGCGTGGTTATCCAGAGAGGAAATGCTTGCTGGATACGAGAAATGTAATTGATAAATCATTTAAAATTGCTAGAAATACTTTTTACAACCCAAAAAGGGACAACCAACCTTATTCAACTAAAAATATGTTGGTTCTCCCTTACCATGAAAACTTGGTTGATATGCCTTCTCTTCTTAAGACTTTTAATATTAAAGTTGTATTTAAAAATCTTGATACAGTAAAAAAAACTTTTGATAAAGAATTCCCCCCAAAATGCTGACGGATATGTCTATAAGATTCCTTGTAAAATTTGCGATAAAGTTTATTACGGTCAAACTGGTAAAAGTCTCGAACTAAGATTAAAACAACATAAATATAGCATTAGAACTGGACAAGATTCCAATGCTCTATTTATTCACGTGAGAGATTTTAACCAACCAATTGATTTTCAAAAAGTTGAGAAAGTAGTATCAAGCAAGTCCATGGTCGACAGGAATATAATTGAATCTTGTTTCATAAAAAGCAGTTTTGAAAATAATATGAATATTTCCTTCGGTTTACATAAATTAGATTCATTTATAATTAGTAAAATTTGGGAAGAGTTTAATAATACATTGGACAAATAATAAACCTTATTTCTTGGGTAGAATATTTTGTTTGTGGGATGTCGTGAGGACCTGTCTAGTTGGACCAGCGGACCTACTGCAGTGTTCCTCTTTTCTTATGAGTCCGGGATTGTCGCGCGTCAGGTGTTTCTTTGTTGTGGGAGTTGACTGTGAGGTGCAGTCTAAGCCCTTTAATTGCCTTCCTTTGATGTATTACTTTCATAGTTCCTTGACAATGTGAGTAGTCACGAAAGCGCTTGGAATTTCACTACTCTTTCACAGTGGTTGTTTTGCATATATATATATATATATATATATATATATATATATATATATATATATATATATATATATATATATATATATATATATATATATATATATATATATATATATACATATATATATATAATTTAGGGAGGTACCACCTCTAGAACTGTCATGGGGACCCTCATCCTCAGAGAAAAGAATAAACTTACTTCAGGGAAAACTCAAGGTTCTCCCTGAAGCTCTTTGAATTTTTTTTTCTCCTACCATATATATATCAAAGAAACCTTCTTATAAAGCATTACAAAATAACTCAATGTGAAGGATTCGGCTAGGGTGACACGACAGCACACCAATAATTAATTCACAGACCTACCAGCAAACCCTCACGTCTCCCAAATTCTCATTAAGACCCACCACGATTTATGGGCCGAGATAGTCTCGGAGAGTTGCTGAGAGAGAGAGAGAGAGAGAGAGAGAGAGAGAGAGAGAGAGAGAGAGAGAGAGAGAGAGAGAGAAAGAAAGATTTTCATGTGCAATGTGCTACTTTTACAAGAAACAATGGGATGGAGCGCTTAACTCAGAACTTTAATACGAGTGTGGGTAAAGGTTTGTAAGGATTGTCAAGCAGAGTCGTGGAGTTGTGGAATTGTCTTTTCCCTTAAATTGTCGGTGCCGAATAATTTGAATATTTTATGTAGCGTATGTACACTTTGCAAACCTATTATTCTATTAGTAAAAGCTGTTACTGGACAATGATCTCCAGCATCCTGACCATAATTTCAGAACTACACAGGATATGCTGTTATCCACATCCACTAGGTAAGTAATATTTAAAAATAGGAATAGTAGTAGTATCTTGAAGTAGAACTAGGGATAGAGATAGGGATTAACAATAGTATTTGGAATAGTAGTATTTGTAGTAGTAGTCGTATTTGTAGTAGTAGTATTTGTAGTAGTAATATTTGTAGTCGCAGTTGTAGTTTCAGTTGAGTTGTAGCCAATGTCGTTCATTCACTTCTGCCATTCGTTTACGTGTCCACTCCCGTGGTGGGAATTTATTGAGTTCAAGAAATGCCACAGGACCATTGTGACAAGCGGTAGAGGCCATTAGAATCCACACCGACAAAACATGAAGCGGAAGTCATGAGTCAGCACATAATTATTGGTAGATTTACACTAATTTGATAGATTACAGGTTTTAGGTAGAATTACAGGTTTTAGGTAGAATTTAAAAATATAGTTTTAGGCTTTAATATGCTTACTTTAGTTACAAACGAGGAGGGATATTAGATAAATAGAGACACTTAGCAGTCCTCCAACGAACTAGGACGCTAGTAGCCATCTTTGAACAAGAACCGTGCTGAGAGAACGTCCTTACAGTTTGTCTTTTGAGTCCCACACTGTTTCCCAACGTTACCTGGCTGCTAGAATGTGCTTCAGAGGCCTTATAACGAATTTTGGATATGAGTCTGTGCCAGATCCGTTGGTGATAACTACTTACTGTATTTTGCCCCAAGTCACGTGGCCACTATTACTGGGTGGGGAAATCAGGAAAAGTTAATTTACGGTTAATAAGCATGCCCATGACCAACGATCGGGTAATTTGTAATTGATATTTGCTACAGTTTACAGGTTTTATTCCTGAAAATGTTGTAGAAGCCACTTGTGAGACGGAAATGTTAGGAGTCTCGGGGGACGGTGTCAACAGTCTTTGCTAAAGAGAGCTTCTCACAAGGAGGCAGATCGAGGAATAGCTAGTTTAATTAGATTTAGTCTCAACTTAGTTAGGTCACAGTAATTTACCAAATTTATAAAATTAGGTTACAACTGCCGACGGTACGATAGGAGGACTTTACCAAATCCTGGTCCGCCACCGCTGCCCCAAGAGCGAGTGCAGAGTGACAGGCCATTTGAAACTGTAGATATAGATTACATTGAGATAGCACCCTAAAAAGCCCTGTAGGAGGGGGTAGACCCACAGAAGGTGTATGTCTGCCTGTTTGCGCAACTACCCAAGCCGTGTATTTTTCGACTGATACTTTTGTAAATCTGTTCAGAAGGTTTGCAGCCCGATTTTCTTGCCCACGACTGGTTATATCTGACAATGAAGCTTCAGAGTAGCTGACAAAGTCTTTAGAAACCTTCAGGACACAGGGGAGGTGTTTGAACACCTGGAGAAGGTAGAGTGTGAGTGGAAGTTTATAGCTCCTACAGCGCCTTGGCAAGGGAGCGTCTATGAGTGCATGGTGGGCACAGTTAAAATATGCACTCGAGAGGTCTTGCATAGTAAGAGGGTGAACACCAAAGAATTGCGGACAGTCTTGGCCGAGATAGAGGCGATAATTAACAACAGACTCTCGACCTTTGTGCAAAACGGGATTAAAGAACAGGAGGCTCTCACCCCCAATCATATGCTATTCGGAAGGAGGGTCAAGTCTTTCCCGGCTGTCTTGAGCCGATCTTACGAGGAGAAGGACTATCATGGGCCAGAGGAACCCCCCTTCCCCACCGATGAAGAACTGCCCAAGAGTCATGATAAATTAGTGAACGTGCTGGACATGTGGAACCAAATGTGGCGTAGTGATTATTTGACAGCTCTACGAGAGCATTTTTATGGAGCTGACCCAGAAGGAAATAAGATGACATTGAGTCCATGGGGACCTGGTCCTAGTAGGAAACGAGGCATTCAGGGCATACTGGCCACTGGGCCTGGTGGTATCAGCCCACCCGGATAAGGCTGGGCAGCTGAGGATGACAAAGGTGAGAATAAATGGTGTTGATACCATAAGAACCATCAGCAAGCTCTTGCCTCTCGAGGTTCATGCAGTGGAGACTGGACAGTTGAAATTAGACCAGTCTCCTCGACCAGAGCAGCCGTGCAACCCGTCAGACGGTGCTTGCATCCAGGGCATACTGGGAGGGCTTGCGGGAGGTAGACTTGATTTAAACTCAGCATGTACATTCGCTGGCGGGAGGATGTAAGAATTCATTGAGTTCAAGAAATCCCACAGGGCCATTCTAACAAGCAGCAGAAGCCTTTAGAATCCACGCAGACAAAATATGCAGTGGAAGTCATGAGTCAGCACATAATTATTGATAGGTTTACACTAATTTGATATATTGCATGTTTTAGGTAGAATTAGTGCTAAGAACTGAAAATAGAATTAAAAAATGTAGTTTCAGGCAAAAGTGTGTTTACATTAGTTACAAACGAGTAGGGATATTAGATACGTAGAGACATCTAGCAGTCCTCCAACGAACTAGTGATTAGGGAGGACGCTGGTAGCCATCTTTTGAACAAGGACCGTGCTGCGAGCATCTCTTTGCAATTTCTATCTCTTGAGTCGAACACGGCTTCCCAACGTTACCTCGCAGTTAACAACGTGGATATGAGTCTCTGTGCCAGAACCGTTGGTGATAACTATTTTGACCCTAGTCACGTGGCCACTAATACTGGGTAAGGAAATCAGCATGCCCACGACCAATGATCGGGTAATTTGTAATTGATATTTACTACAGTTTTACTCCTGAAAGCGTTGTAGAAGCCACTTGTGAGACTGAGACGTTAGGAGTCTCGAGGGACGGTGTCAACAGTCCTTGTCAGAGAGAGCTTCTCACAACGAGGCAGACATTACACACATTTTCATACCCGCTTTCCAATACGGTCTGTTATATTTTTTCCCGATGTTTCATGTACTTCTATCCTTGCGTCATCCACCTAGAAGCTTAGATAATAATAGGTATCAGTGAAGACAATCTTTGTAGAATAAACCTCCACTGGAACAATGCTTCGATCTTTGTTGATCTTCCCCTTGACTTGAAAAAGATCAACATCGTCCGAAACGTTCTCCAAATAAGAGCGCATTCTGTAGAGCGAGCCTTTTCTTCACTACAGTCTTAGGTGTCCCGTAGCTCGATCGCTAGCGCACTCAGCTCACACACTGAGGTCCGGAGTTCGAATCCCTGGTACGGTTTGAAAACATTAGGACGTGTTTCCATAAAACACACGCTGTCCATAATCACCCATCGGTAAAACAGGTACCTGGGTGTTAGTCGACTGGTGTGGGTCGCATCCTGGGACAAAATTGACCTAATTTGCCCGAAATGCTCTGCATAAAAAGCGGCTTTCTATATAGTAGTATGTCACTGTCAGCTAGATCTGTATACCTTGTACATGTACAAGGTATACAGGCCTTCAACATCATTCACACATTCCTCATCCACAGACCGGGCCGCGGGGGCGTTGACCCCCGAAACTCTCTCCAGGTAAACTCCAGGTAAACAACACTACCTACACTTGCCACACTAAACACACAATGATTGGTAATCCAAACGTAGAGGTATTATACAAACCAAACATGACTATATTCTACCTTCTTAAAAACAGAGACGCTCATTCACAGGAGAGCAATGAATGAATACTTAGAGATCAGGAGGTAAACAGAAAAGCAATATAAAAATATTGCTGCAGTTAAAACACGTAAGTGATTGTAAACATTGTTACAGATAGAACACCAAGAAGCTATAGGGAGAGACTCATGAACAGTGGTGACACATTTAAAAAAAAAAGCTTTATCATATATAACCAAAAATATTCTAACGGTTTCCAGAAGAGATCGCAGTTTTTTCATATAAGCCATTTTATATGCTTTTCCGAATTTATGGGTTCTCATAATTTGGTCAAAAGGTGGGTTTCATATATATATATATATATATATATATATATATATATATATATATATATATATATATATATATATATATATAATATATATATATATATATATATATATAATATAGGGAGGTACCACCTCTAGAACTGTCATAGGGACCCTCATCCTCAGAGAAAAGAATAAACTTACTTCAGCGAAAACTCAAGGTTCTTTTTGAAGCTGTTTGAGTAATGTCTTCTCCTACCACCCCGTATATTCTATGTAGACTTTATTTAAAGACAAAATACATAGACAAAAATAAAATAGGGAGAACAACATAGATAACATCTCTGAGCTACATCTCGAATACTTCGTCCAGCTCCCCGGCGGTGGGCTGCGTGTCCAGAATGCTGCAGGTATTTCCTCTCTGGATCGCAACACACACACACACACACACACACACACACACACACACACACACACACACACACACACATATATATATATATATATATATATATATATATATATATATATATATATATATATATATATATATATAAATATATAAATATATATATATATCGTACCGAATAGGTAAAACTGGTCAGTTAACAAGAGCTCCTTTAAAATTAAGTCATAAGAACATAAGAAAGGAGAAGCACCGCAGCAGGCCTGTTGGCCCATACTAGGCCAACAGACCTAGTATGGCCTGTTGGCCATACAAGGTCATACGTTTAAAGTTATATTTTTCTCATTTATGTTAATATATAATTTAATTATTTTGTACCTAAAGAACCTTAGAAAACTTGCCTAACCTTATCACAAGCGCAATTTAATTTAGCCTAATCCAAGTAAATATATTTTAGATAAGTTTACAATAATTTAATAAACAAACACAATGAAATATATTTTTTCGTTAGGTTCAGAATGATTTTTGCGAAATTATTGCATACACAAATTTTAGCTTGCCTTATTCAACAAGAAGAGAGTTGCTATTTAAGCAAATCGTATATATATATATATATATATATATATATATATATATATATATATATATATATATATATATATATATATATATATATATATATATATATATATATATATATATGTCGTGCCGGATATGGAAAACTGGTCATTAGCAGGAACTCATTTAAAATTAAGTCCTTTCTGAAATTTTCTCTTATACGTTTAAAGATATATTTTTTCATTAATGTTGATGTAAAAATTTATAATTTTGCACCAAAAGTATCTTAGAAAACTTACCTAACCTTATTATAACAAGAGCAATTTATTTTAGCCTAACCCAACTAAATATATTTTAAATAAGTTTACAATAATTTAATACTAAACAAACACAATCAAATATATTTTTCTCGTTAGGTTCAGAATGATTTTGGCGAAATTATTGCATACACAAATTTTCACTTGTCCTATATGGCAAGATGAGCGTTGCTATTTAAGCCAAGATCGCAAGTTCTGCCTATTCGGCACGACATATATATATATATCTGCTTCAAGTTTATTAAGTTAACTTCCCTTTCCTTTTTTTTATAGCGTCAAAACTGGAAAGGTATTCCAGGGATATGTAATAGAAATGTTTCCTCGGCTGTGGCCTCTCTAATACATCCACAATCTTAATCTCACTCTCTCTGAACTGAGTGAAACACGCAGCCGAGACATCTGTATGGTCTCACTGCTTCAGTGTCCGAACTCGGATGACTCAGACCTCGCGCTCCTCCAACTCTGAATCTATCGAACCCATCTGTCGAAGCCTTTGAAGCCAGGAACGGAACACTGCTCAATATCTTCAACTAATGTCCCCTTACCTCTCCACCCCCGGTCCTTGTGCTGGAATCCACGAATGGTTGTCTCAGTAAGTGCTCGAGTTGGTTAATGTTCTTGCCCATTGGGGGAGACGCCCACGAGGATTGAGGAAGGCCCAGATGCCTTGAATGCATTAATGAGTTCTGCTGCGATTTGTGGCTCATTTTGAGTTCTAGCTCAAGGTACATACTCACGGATAATGCATGTTATCATTTACTCTTGTTTGTTAGTTCGCCATATTTTTTTGTTTACTCTTTGTGTGTGTGTGTGTGTCAGTAACCGGATACCAAAGGCGCCTGTCGATAGACACTTGGCCTGTTTCATGCTTCCTTGTGTGTTCTCACCCAATTGTGTTCTAGAGGAGAGGGTGTCGAGACTGAGCGCGAGATTCAGTATATGTACTCGCCTATTTGTATTCACCTGTTTGTGGTTGCCAGGGTTGAGTGTCAGCTCCTGGCCGCCGCCCCTCAACTTGCCACTTGCAACACTTACTCTATCTTGGCCTTGTGAGCTCTTTAAACTATGTATGGGGCCTTTCATCTTATCCATTGTCTTGCATCTTATGCATATCAGTGAAACTGATCTGAGGTTTAGTGATTCCTTCCTGTCTCCGTTAAGTATAAGGACTACATTCGATATTTTCCAGGTCTTTGTCAACTGTCTCGTGTCCAGTGATATGTTGTCGGTCTTAGCTAGTGATTCAGACAAAGCTTACGTTCCCTCTCGCAGAATCCATGGTGACTCCCTGTCAGGTCCCACCGCCTTTGATGTATCCAGCTCCATCAAAAGTTTTCCTCTTGCCTTTCTGTGCAAATGATGTCCTGTACCTGTTGGTGAACTCTTTCCTAGGGTTTCTGGCATTGCCCGTTTCCACTTATATATTTTGCATGTGGGCCATTCTGCGCAAGACGTGGAGGAAGCTCGATCTCCCGTTGGCCGAGCATGAGACAGATAGCACTTCGCAGACTTCCTTGTTATTTTCTGTGAGCTCTCCTTTCTTCTTGAGTCTTATTACCTGATCTTTCACGGCCGTCTTTCTTCTGTTGTGACCGTGAAGTAGTCTTGCCTTAGACTTTGCCTTGGTTGCTATATCATTCTGAAATTGTCGTTCAGCTTCCCTCCTCATTTTAGTACAATCCTTCCTGGCAGATGAAGCTTCACGCTTTTTTGTTCTCGACAATCCTTCGCCTCCTATGCTTCTCTTTTGTTGCCTCTATGCATCACGTTAAACCAAGGGCTCTTTGTGTGTGTGTGTGTGTGTGTGTGTGTGTGTGTGTGTGTGTGTGTGTGTGTGTGTGTGTGTGCACTCACCTAGTTGTGGTTGAAGGGATCGAGTCATAGCTCTTAGCCCCACCTCTTCACTGGTCACTACTGGGTCACTCTCCCTGAACCATGAGCTTTATTATACCTATGCTTAAAGTTATGAATGTATCCTGCCTCCACTACATCGCTTCCCAAACTATTCCACTTCCTCACTGCTCTGTGACTGAAGAAATACTTCCTAATATCCCTGTGATTCATCTGTGTCTTCAACTTCCAACTGTGTCCTCTTGTTGCTGAGTCCCATCTCTGGAACATACTGTCTTTGTCCACCTTGTCAATTCCTCTCAATATTTTATACGTCGTAATCATGTCACCCTATCTCTCCTGTCTTCCATTGTCGTCAGGTCGATTTCCCTTAACCTCTCCTCGTAGGACATATCCCTTAGTTCTGGGGCTAGTCTTGTTGCTAACCTTTGCACTTTCTCTAGTTTCTTTACGTGCTTGGCTAGGTGGGGGTTCCAAACTGGTGCCGCATACTCCAATATGGGCCTAACGTAGTGTCGTCAGGTTGATTTCCCTTAACCTGTCCTCGTAGGACATACCTCTTAGCTCTGGAACTAGTCTTGTTGCAAACCTTTGCACTTTCTCTAGTTTCTTTACGTGCTTGGCTAGGTGTGGGTTCCAAACTGGTGCCGCATACTCCAATATGGGCCTAACGTACACGGTGTACAGGGTCCTGAACGATTCCTTATTAAGATGTCGGAATGCTGTTCTGATGTTTGCTAGGCGCTCATATGCTGCAGCAGTTATTTGGTTGATGTGCGCTTCAGGAGATGTGCCTGGTGCTATACTCACCCCAAGATCTTTTTCCTTGAGTGAGGTTTGTAGTCACTGGCCCCCTAGACTGTACTCCGTCTGCGGTCTTCTTTGCCCTTCCCCAATCTTCATGGCTTTGCACTTGGTGGGATTGAACTCCAGGAGCCAATTGCTGGACCAGGTCTGCAGCCTGTCCAGATTCCTTTGTAGTTCTGCCTGGTCTTCGATCGAATGAATTCTTCTCATCAACTTCACGTCATCTGCAAACTGGGACACTTCAGAGTCTATTCCTTCCGTCATGTCGTTCACAAATACCAGAAACAGCACTGGTCCTAGGACTGACCCTTGTGGGAGCCCGCTGGTCACAGGTGCCCTCTCTGACACCTCGCCACGTACCATGACTCGCTGCTGTCTTCCTGACAAGTATTCCCTGATCCATTGTAGTGCCTTCCCTGTTGTTCCTGCTTGGTCCTCCAGTTTTTGCACTAATCTCTTGTGTGGAACTGTGTCAAACGCCTTCTTGCAGTCCAAGAAAATGCAATCCACCCACCCCTCTCTCTTGTCTTACTGCTGTCACCATGTCATAGAACTCCAGTAGGTTTGTGACACAGGATTTCCCGTCCCTGAAATCATGTTGGCTGCTGTTGATGAGATCATTCCTTTCTAGGTGTTCCACCACTCTTCTCCTGATAATCTTCTCCATGATTTTGCATACTATACATGTCAGTGACACTGGTCTGTAGTTTAATGCTTCATGTCTGCCTCCTTTTTTAAAGATTGGGACTACATTTGCTGTCTTCCATGCCTCAGGCAATCTCCCTGTTTCGATAGATGTATTGAATATTGTTGTTAGGGGTACACATAGCGCCTCTGCTCCCTCTCTCAATACCCATGGGGAGATGTTATCTGGCCCCATTGCCTTTGAGGTATCTAGCTCACTCAGAAGCCTCTTCACTTCTTCCTCGGTTGTGTGCACTGTGTCCAGCACATGGTGTGCCCCACCTCTCCGTCTTTCTGGAGCCCCTTCTGTCTCCTCTGTGAACACTTCTTTGAATCTCTTGAGTTCCTCACATACTTCACGGTCATTTCTTGTTGTCTCTCCTCCTTCCTTCCTTAGCCTGATTACCTGGTCCTTGACTGTTGTTTTCCTCCTGATGTGGCTGTACAACAGTTTCGGGTCAGATTTGGCTTTCGCTGCTATGTCATTTTCATATTGTCTTTGGGCCTCCCTTCTTATCTGTGCATATTCGTTTCTGGCTCTACGACTGCTCTCATTATTCTCCTGGGTCCTTTGCCTTCTATATTTCTTCCATTCCCTAGCACACTTGGTTTTTGCCTCCCTGCACATTTGGGTAAACCATGGGCTCATCCTGGCTTTTTCATTATTCCTGTGTGTGTGTGTGTGTGTGTGTGTGTGTGTGTGTGTGTGTGTGTGTGTGTGTGTGTGTGTTGGTGTGTGTGTGTGTTGGTGTGTGTGTGTGTGTGTGTTGGTGTGTGTGTGTGTGTGTGTTGGTGTGTGTTGGTGTGTGTGTGTGTGTGTGTTGGTGTGTGTGTGTTGGTGTGTGTGTGTTGGTGTGTGTGTGTGTGTTGGTGTGTGTGTGTGTTGGTGTGTGTTGGTGTGTGTGTGTGTGTGTGTGTGTGTGTGTGTGTGTGTGTGTGTGTGTGTGTGTGTGTGTTGGTTTGTGTGTGTGTGGTGTGTGTGTGTGTGTGTGTTTGTGTGTGTGTGTGTGTGTCCAACAATCTTGTACATACCATAACTTCGTAACCACACTACGCTTTCAGTATCTGCTCTTCTCCTGTGTGGTTCTCAATCTTCACTCAGCCTCTCAACATTTTCTTTCTCCCAACTCCACACGCTTCTCTAATTCCTTCAGTTTTCTTCCACTCCAACTTCCTCACACTCGTAACTCACCCTCGCCCCCCATCTCCCTCTGCTGTATGTTCCATTCCATGCAATTCTGAGACTTATCAATAATTTCCAGCGAATATAATACTTCGGGTTTAATGCCTCTCGCCTGGGAATTACGAAAACGTGTGAAAAATAGCTTAATATAAGAGTTTTCATTATATATGCAAATGTTGGAGCTGGAGAAGAGTGGTGTCTCGCGAGGTGCCATGAGTCCTTGTTGTTGTGGCCACGGATGGTGTAGTGTAATGCTGGTGTGTAGTGCTGATGTAGTGTAGTGGTGTTGTAGTGTATTCTTGTGGTGTAGTGCGATAGTGTAGTGTGGTGAAGTGTTGTGATATAGAGTGGTAGTAGTGGTGTAGTGTTGTGTCGAGTAGTGGTGTAGTGTTGTGTCGAGTAGTGGTGTAGTGTGGTGGCGATGTAGCACTGGGGTATACCTGGAGTATACCTGGAGAGGGCTTTGGGTGTCAACACCCCTGCGGTCAGGGCTTGATCAACGAGGCTGTTACTGTTGGCCATACGCAATCCGACGTACGAGCCATAGCCTGGCTGGTCAGGTACTGACTTTAGGTGCCTGTCCAGCGCCTTCTTGAAGACAGCCAGGGGTCTATTGGTAATATCCCTTATATATGCTGGGAGTCAGTCTTGGGCCCCTGACATTTATTGAGGTGTCTTTTATCGTGCTAGTGGCGCCCCTGCTTTTCATTGAGATGTTGCATTGTCTGCCGAGTCTTTTACTTTTATATGGGGTGATTTTCGTGTTGAAGTTTGGTACTAATTCCTCTAGGGTTTGGTAATAATTCCTCTAGGATTTTCTCCATCTTGCATTCTAGGGAGTACAGGTTGAGGAACTTCAAGAGTTCCCAGTAATTGAGGTGTTTTATCGTAGTTATATGTGCCGTGATGGTTCTCTACATTTTCTAGGACAGCAATTTCACCTGTCTTGAAAGGTGCTGTTAGTGTGCAGGAATACTCCAGCCTAGACAGAACAAGCGACCTGAAGAGTGTCATCATGGGCTTGGCATCCCTACTTTTGAAGGTTCTTATTATCCATCCTGTCATTTTTCTAGCAGATGCAATTGATACAATGTTTTGGTCTTTAAAAGTGAGATCCTCTGACATTATCACTCCCAGGTTTATTACATTAGTTTGTCGCTCTATTGTGTGGTTGGAATTTGTTGTATACTCCGATATAATTTTAATTTCCTCACGTTTTCCATATCGGAGTAATTGAAATTTCTCATCATTGAACTTAATATTGTTTCCTGCGGCCCATTTAAAGATTTGGTTGATGTCCACCTGGAGTCTTGCAGTGTCTTCAGTGGAGGACACTGTCATGCAAATTTGGGTGTCATCTGCAAAGGAAGACACGGTGCTGTGGCTTACATCCCTTGTCGATGTCAAATATGAGAATGAGGAACATTGTGGAAGCGAGTACTGTGTCTTGTGGAACAGAGCTTTTCACAGTACCGCCTCAAACTTTACTCTGCTTGCTACTACTCTTTGTGTTCTATTTGTTAGAAAATTATAGCGCCATCTACCAACTTTTCCTGTTATTCCTTTATCATGCATTTTGTGCACTATTACACCATGGTCACACTTGTCAAAGGTTTTTACAAAGTTTGTGTATATTACATCTGCATTTTGTTTGTCTTCTAGAGAATCCAGGACCTTGTCATAGTGATCCAGTAGTTGGGACAGGCAGGAGTGACCTGCTCTAAACCCATGTTGCCCTGGGCTGTGTAACTGATGGGTATCTAGATGAGTGACGATCTTGCTCCTTAGAACCCTTTCAAAGATTTTTATGATATGGGATGTTAGCGCTATCGGTCTGTAGTTCTTTGCTATTGTTTTACTGCCTCTTTGTGAAGTGGGGCTATGTCTGTTGTTTTTAGCAGCTGTGGGACGACCCCTGCGTCCATGCTCCCTCTCCTTAGGATGTTAAAAGCACATGATAGGGGTTTCTTGCAGTTCTTGACGAACAGGGAGTTCCACTAGTCTGGGCCTGGGGCAGAATGCATGGGCATTTCATTTATCGCCTTTACGAAGTCATTTGGCGTCAGGATAATATCAGATAGGTTTGAGTCTACCAAATTCTGTCTCATAAAAAAATAATTTAGGTATTCGACTCTCAGTCTGGTTAGCGGCTCGCTAAAAACCGAGTCATATTGGGACTTGAGTAGCTTACTCATTTCCTTGCTGTCATGTGTGTAGGGCCCATCTCGTCTAAGGGCTCAATACTGGATTTGGCATAAGAAAAGAAATATTTTGGGTTTCTTTCAATTTCATTTATGTCTTTTAGTTCTTCCCGCATTCCTTGATTCATGTAAAATTCCTTTAGCTTAAGTTCGATTTTTGCTATTTCTCTGACCAGTGCCTCCCTTCATGTTACAGATATATTGGCTCCCTCGTGACTGATCACATTTTGTTGATCTGGGGCTCCGTGCATACATGTCTGAACCTCTGTTATGACGTGATCTGAGTACATTGTTTTTGATATAGTAATATTAAGTATCAGATCATCATTGTTAGTGAAGATGAAGTCCAGTGTATTCTTCAATCTTGTTGGCTCTATTATTTGTTGGATTAAGATGAACTTGGTGCAAAGATTTAAAAGCTCGTGTGTGTGAGAGTTTTCATTTGAGCTGCTTCCTGGGGTTATCTCTGCTTCAGCATTGTTTGCTACATTCCTCCATTTTAGGTGACTTATGTTGAAATTCCCCAGGATCAAGATATTTAGGTCAGGAGCTGGAAGATTTTCCAGACAGTGGTCTATTTTTAAAAGCTGTTCCTAGAATTGTTGGGAAGTTGCATCCGGAGGCTTGTATACAACCACAATGACCAGGTTTTGGTTCTCGATCTTTATTGACAAAACTTCAACCAAATCATTTGAGGCGTTTAGTAGTTCAGAGCATTTCAGTGACTCTGTGACGTACAGGTCAACCCCCCGCTCCCCCTCCTTTTGCCTGTGAAAACCGCGATCATTGCGTTTGATTCTGTAAACAGTCCACGGATGAAAGGTATTTTGTTGTTTGATGCTGGCTTTAGACCCTGTATATTTACAAAGATGAATGTCGTCGTATTGGTGGTATGGCGGGGACGGGGTCTTTTTTTCCTGGCACTAATATCTGTTGTTTTAGAGTGGAGGCCATTGACTGTGATTCCACTCCAGAAATGATCGGAGTTGGTGTATGATTTCTGTCATTTCCTACCAGTTTTTTTTCTTCCTGGTGCTAAAAACCTTCTCTGGAGTGGTTGTGGGTACCCTGGTTTTCCCATGGTCAGGATGTTCTGTGTCTTCTTGTCCCCTTTAGGTAGTGTGCCTGACATTATAAGTTATAGCACTGTCTTTCCTGAACTGAAGAGTGACACATTTCAGGGTGTAAAAGCTTACAGGAATGAAGGTTGCATTTTCCTGTTGCCATATGGGCACGGCATTTTCTGGGGTGGTCATGTTTGTATGTCCCATTTGTTTTTCCAGATATTTCATGCCTAATGCATAGAATTTGCATAGATCTGATTTCTGTTTGCCGTGGTTTTTCGTGACTGCATTCCCTACTGGTGCATGTTTCTCTGTCTTTACCATCTTTAGCACTAACAAGTACTAACTAACTAGTACTAACAATGGTGCCTTCACCAGTATTTTTTGGTATTTTACCTTCACTATTCCTTGGGGCATCCCCTTGTTTACTATCTCATTTGGGCATACCCAAAAACACTTCCCTGGTTTAATATCTCTTGTAGATGATTCCTGAATATCTGCACAAGATGCATGGGCCCATTTCCCACAAAAGTTGCACATAATCCATGCAGAAGCTCGTTTGTTAGTGCTATTGCAAGCTACACAGAGTTTCATGTGATTATTTTTTTGGTTGTTATGCTGCATATACTACTAATAACCTCCTTAAGTGTAAATCTGTCTATTTGTATATCTATTTATATTTGTACGTGTATGTGTATGAAACAATCTTACCACTGCTAGCAGTAACTGTTTAGGTGTTTGATAAGGGTGCCTAAAACCCCTGTCAGCTTTTGAATCCAGTCAGAGGATACCTTATTTTTCAACGAATCCGGTTGGGTGTTAAGGGCTTCTAGAAACTCTGTCAGCTTTTGAATTCGGTCATTGATTCACTTATTTCTGTACGAAAATGGCGAGTTGATCACTTATTTTTGAACGAATCCGGTAGGTGATTTTGGGGTATTGTGTTGTGTGGTGAAGTGTGGCATATCATGGTGGAGTACCATTGAAATAGTGTTGTGTATTGTGGTGGTGTAGCACTGAGGTATAGTGTTGTGTGGTGAAATGCTGTGTTGTATAGTGGTGGTGTAACACTGAAATAGTGCTGTGTAGTGTGATGTATTACAGTATGGTGTGATAGTGTAGTATGGTGGTGTATTACAGTGTGGTGTGATAGTGTAATGTGGTGGTGTATTACAGTGTAGTGTGGTGGTCTGGAGTAGTGTTGCGGTGTAGAGTAGGAGCGTAGTGTTGTGCTGTAGTGTAATGTTGTGGAAGTATTGTGGTGAGAAGTGTTGTGGTGTACTGTGGTACCTAGTTACCTGGAGTGTGTTCGGAGGGTCAACGCTCCCACGGCCCGGTCCATTACCAGGCTTCCCAGTGGATCAGAGCATGATCAACCTGGCTTTAATTGCTGGCCTCACACAGTGCAGTATATGAACCACAGCCTGACTGGTCAGAACTGGTGTTTCTCTCAGTGTACTCATGACACCCCTGCTTTTCACTGGGATATACTGAAGCGTCTGCCTAGCCTTTAAAGCTTTCAGAGGGAATGATCTCTGTGTGCCGATCTGGGACCAGTCCCTCTAGGATTTTCGAGGTGTAAATTATGATGTATCTTTCCCACTTGCATTCCATGGAGTACAGGTGAAGGGTCTACAGGCGTTCTCAGTAATTAAGATGCTTAATTGAACTTATACTAACAGTGAAGATTCTCTGTGCATTCTCTAGATCTACAGTTTTGCTTACCGTAAAAGGGGGCTGTTAGTGTACAACAGTATTCTAGCCTTAAGAAAACAAGTAAGTAACTTTAAGAACAATATCACTGGCTTGACATCTCTTGTTTAGAAGGTTCTCATTGTCCATCCTGTCATTTTCCTCGCGGTGGTGATAATACTGTTGTGATCTTTGACATTATTACTCCTAAGTCCTTCATGTTAACTCTTCCCTCTACTGAGTAGTGAGACTTAGTTTTATATTCCGTTCTAGCTTTCATTTCCTCAACCTTTCCACAACGAAGTAATTCAAAATTGATCTCATCGAACATCGTATTGTTGTCAGCGGCTCACTGGAATGCTGGTTTAAATCAGCTTGGAAATTTAGTGTCATCAATAGATGTCATTCCCATGGTTATTCTAATATAATCTGCAGTAACCGTACGGTTACTGGTACACAATATTAAGTGACTGCATACAGTGACTGCAACTTGGTGAATGCAACTAGCTTAGGGGGTTACTACCCAATAGGGTTAGGTTGTTAGGTGGTGATAAAGGATAATCGGAAAATTCATGAATTGTCTGTTTATTAGATCATATAAAATAATCGGAATAAGAAAGATTCATAAATAACCAAAGAACAATCATAATAATTCATACTGAGGATATCTGAAGGCAATATTTAAGAATGTATGAAGAGATTCTTCTGAGAATTACCTAGAACATTCTAGAACTTCCCTGGACGTACGGCAGTTTAAGTTGACAAATGAGCGCATTCGCCTCTTTATTAATTAGACATGTACTATCCTACTATCCATCAGTGCGACGCAATCTTTTATATCACATGACTTGTTGACGGCGATTAGATGTAGCTTAGGGTTGGCTATTAAATCTCCTGTTATTCTGTTTTCGATTTCTGTAATTCTCAAAGGTTCCCATATAGAGACGAGTGAGGGGAACGAACGCTGCCTCTCCTTACCATATCACTTGTTCTCTCTAGGCTGGATTATTGCTGTATATAATAAATATTTCCATTCAAAGCAGGTGAAATTGCAGACCTAGAGAATGTACAGAGAACCTTTCCTGCCCATATAAGTTCCGTCCAACACTCGCTGAAGCGCAGGCGAGTGAGATACATCATAATCTACACTTAGAAAATCCTAGAAGGAATGGTCCCGAATCTGAACATAGAAATCACTCCCTACGAAAGCAAAAGACTGAGCAGGCGATGCAAAATACCCTCAATGAAAGTAGGCGCGACATTGGTACACTAAGAGAAAACACAGTAAGTGTCCGGGGCCCAAGACTGTTCAACAGCCTCCCACCAGCCACAAAGGGAATTACCAATAGACCCCTGACTGCCTTCAAGAAGGAGCTGGACAGATACTTAAAGTCGGTGCCAGATCAGCCGGGCAATGGTTCGTATGTTGGACTGCGTGCGGCTAGCAGCAACAGCCTGGTTGATCAGGCCCCGATCCACTGGTAGGCCTGGTCGTGGACCGAGCCGCGGGGACGTTGATCCCCAGAGTGCCCTCCGGGTAGCCTCCAGGTAGCTGGTTGTTGTCACTACACTACCTTACCCTGAGAAAACTTCACCTCATTCCTCCAGTTCCTACTTTTGTGTTACATAGCTCCTCGTGATGCACGGAGACGTGTGAGAGTACTTGAGCTGAAGATTCCCATTCCCCTAGCTAGTCTTCCATTGTTCAGCTCGCTTTTCTGCGATTGTATTGCATATATATATATATATATATATATATATATATATATATATATATATATATATATATATATATATATATATATATATATATATATATATATATATATATATATATATATATATATATGTTTTCAGATACTTGGGAGTTGACGTGTCAGCGGATGGATTTATGAAGGATGAGGTGAATCATAGAATTGATGAGGGAAAAAAGGTGAGTGGTGCGTTGAGGTATATGTGGAGTCAAAAAACGTTATCTATGGAGGCAAAGAAGGGAATGTATGAAAGTATAGTAGTACCAACACTCTTATATGGATGTGAAGCTTGGGTGGTAAATGCAGCAGCGAGGAGACGGTTGGAGGCAGTGGAGATGTCCTGTCTAAGGGCAATGTGTGGTGTAAATATTATGCAGAAAATTCGGAGTGTGGAAATTAGGAGAAGGTGTGGAGTTAATAAAAGCATTAGTCAGAGGGCAGAAGAGGGGTTGTTGAGGTGGTTTGGTCATTTAGAGAGAATGGATCAAAGTAGAATGACATGGAAAGCATATAAATCTATAGGGGAAGGAAAGAGGGGTAGGGGTCGTCCTCGAAAGGGTTGGAAAGAGGGGGTAAAGGAGGTTTTGTGGGTGAGGGGCTTGGACTTCCAGCAAGCGTGCATGAGCGTGTTAGATAGGAGTGAATGGAGACGAATGATACTTGGGACCTGACGATCTGTTGGAGTGTGAGCAGGGTAATATTTAGTGAAGGGATTCAGGGAAACCGGTTATTTTCATATAGTCGGACTTGAGTCCTGGAAATGGGAAGTACAATGCCTGCACTTTAAAGGAGGGGTTTGGGATATTGGCAGTTTGGAGGGATATGTTGTGTATCTCTATACGTATATGCTTCTAAACTGTTATATTCTGAGCACCTCTGCAAAAGCAGTGATAATGTGTGAGTGTGGTGAAAGTGTTGAATGATGATGAAAGTATTTTCTTTTTGGGGATTTTCTTTCTTTTTTGTGGGTCACCCTGCCTCGGTGGGAGACGACCGACTTGTTGAAAAAAAAAAAAAAAAAAAAAAAAAAAAAAAAAAAAAATATATATATATATATATATATATATATATATATATATGTATACATATATATATATATATATATATATATATATATATATATATATATATATATATATATAAATATATATATATTTATATTTGTGTGTGTGTGTGTGTGTGTGTGTGTGTGTGTGTGTGTGTGTGTGTGTGTGTGTGTGTGTCGTGCCGAATATGTAAAACTTGCGATCTTAGCTTCAATAGCTATGCTATTCTTGCCATATAAGACAAGCAAAAATTTGTGTATGCAATAATTTCGCAAAAATCATCCTGAACCTAACGAAAAAAAATATATTTCACTATGTTTGTTTAGTATTAAATTATTGTAAATATATCTAAAATATATTTAGTTGGATTAGGCTAAAATAAATTACGTTTGTTATAATAAGGTTGGATAAGTTTTCTAAGATTCTCTTGGTGCAAAATTATAAATTTTTACATTAACATTAATGAAAAAAATATATATCTTTAAACGTATAAGAGAAAATTTTAGAAAGGACTTAATTTTAAATGAGTTCTTGCTAAATGACTAGTCTTACCTATTAGGCATGACATACATACATAATTATATATATATATATATATATATATATATATATATATATATATATATATATATATATATATATATATATATATATATATATATATATTCGACCGGTCTAAAAAATATATAGTTGTGAAATTGTTCACTCCACACGTTTTATTTGGTTACACTGTTCTAAGTAACACTCAGACCAGTTTACAGGAAATTTCGTTCAGTTTTAGGGGTAGCGCAAAAAGGCGTCTCTCGCCGACAGACGAAAAACTAAGGAATTTTTTGTTCCACTTTTGTAGAGCATAGCTCCAATTTTCTCTGAAAGCGGAATGACTGAATCAATAACCAGTTTTTATCGCTTTGTTGAGCGCGAAACGAGCGAGCGATTATATGTGCATTGAAGAGGAGGTACCACTCGATTTAAATAAAGCAAAGTGTTTGTCATGAATTCTTGGATGAGAAATCGTCGGTTTTGATCGACCTTCACCAACTACTGAAAAATCACGGAAAATGGGTGTTTTCCCTAGTTGTAAATACTTAAACGTATTCTCCCATCTTTTCTCTTTCGAATTCAGTAAAACATAGTATCACAACAGAAAATCTCACGCAATTCGCTTCTCAAGTTGAACAAACATCGAAATTTGGCCAAACATCCCCTCAAATACCCTGGTTTTCTGGGGGTTCCCATGGAATTACAACGAAACAAACGGTTAATAACATGATTTATTTCATGAGGCTATCAGATTCAAAATGAATTAGGTCTCTATCTTATATAGGGAAAAAGTTATTAGCCTCTCAAAAGTATCTGGTTGTGTCGAGTCGGGTCGGGTCGTGCCGGGTCGTGTCGGGTCGCTCATTTGTCACAACAACTGCCAGTAAGATGTAGCTCCACTGTGCTCACTCTCTCGTAATAATGATTCCTCGTGCCTACTTGAGTGATAAAATAAGGTGGAACTTCAGTCTGTCCCTCTAAAATTCAGCATTCACCCTCCTTCATTAGTCTCTCCTTGGTCGGAGCAGGGAAGCGGCGACGGTGATCCGCCACGAGGCGAAGAAGGTACTGTTTCTGTTTCTCGTTTCTTGGTCAGTGACGCGTTGAAGGTATGAACGAGGGAAACCTCTTTCTGCTGCATCGTTCACGACCTTCAAAGAGCCCGCAGACTTCTTCATTTCCAGGAACGTCATGTTCGTCTCCTACATTTCGGGGTCTTCATTCAAGAAATAATATTTTTCCTTCCCCTTCCTCTGCTCAGCAATGACGCTAAACATCTTCAGCCTCCTCTTAGTCACGAACTCCTCCAGTCCGACTCTGGGACACCTTGCAAGTAACGGGGGCACCCTGGTATCCTTTCCTTCTTGAGATTGGACACCATCTTGCGCTTTGTCGCAATGTCCACTTTCTCACTGAAGAACGCCAATCCAACCAGGTGCTCCGCCAGATACCAGAGATGGTGTGCAGAGGTGATGGCAGCAGCATTCGCGATCTCTTTGCCCAGATACGCTCGAAGGGTTTGGAGGAAGTGCAAGTCATTACGAGGGGCTTGCACGCCACGAAGAGCCTCGTTCCAGAACCGGACGTAGATCAAGGTGACGAAAAGCGAGAGTAGGTTCTGTTTCAAGTGAAAGAATTGTAACATGCGAAGTACGTCACCTCACGTCAGAAGCCGGGCAGTTGAAAAAAAAAACTGGAGGGGACACCCTACTAACCACCATTCCGATGAGCTTCGTCTACTCGTTGCTGAGGATGCCATCTTCAATAGAGAGAAATCAGAGATGAAGTTTTGCGCAACCTTTAACTATATATGAAATGGCCCAAATTTTGGCACACAGTACAGGCTCATATAGTGGAATAAAATTTACATTGTGGAGATCAGTTCCTTTGAAGTTTAAAGTTTTAAAATTAACATGTATTTTTGGACCGGCCTAATATATATATATATATATATATATATATATATATATATATATATATATATATATATATATATATATATATATATATATATATATATATATATATATTTATATATAATGTGCCGAATAGGCAGAACTTGCGATCTTGGCTTTAAATAGCAACGCTCATCTTGCCATATAAGACAAGTGAAAATTTGTGTATGCAATAATTTCGCCACGAAAAAAATATATTTGATTGTGTTTGTTTAGTACTAAATTATTGTAAACAAATTTAAAATATATTTAGTTGGGTTAGGCTAAAATAAATTGCGCTTGTTATAATAAGGTTAGGTAAGTTTTCTAAGTTCCTTTTGGTGCAAAATTATAAATTTTTACATCAACATTAATGAAAAAAATATATCTTTAAACGTATAAGAGAAAATTTTAGAAAGAACTTAATTTTAAATGAGTTCTTGCTAATTGGCCAGTTTTACCTATTAGGCACGACATATATACATATATATATATATATATATATATATATATATATATATATATATATATATATATATATATATATATATATATATATATATATATATATATGCAATAAGATCACAGTAAACAGGTGATTTCAGAATATGCAAAACAACCACTCTGAAAGAATAGAGAAATTCCAAGCGTTTTCGTGACTACTCACATTATCCTTGATAATGTGAGTAGTCACGAAAGCGCTTGGAATTTCTCTATTCTTTCAGAGTGATTGTTTTGCATATATATATATATATATATATATATATATATATATATATATATATATATATATATATATATATATATATATATATATATATATAATATTTGTTTCAGGTGGCAGGGTCCTGGCTGCTTCTCTGCTTTCATTATCCAATAAGATATATTGTTTTTAACTTAATACATAATGGTGAATGAAGAAAAGACGTGTAATTTATATTGAACATTATTTTCTACCTCGCTTTATTAAAATTTTATATACCTTTTCATTCTCCCTTATTGACTTTAGGAAACTTATACAAATTACGATCTTTAGAGAAGCAGCTTTACTTTAATATTACACAATCCTATGTCAGACTGGGAGATGGGCTTCTGATGTAACAGGGTACAGGTTTGTTGTAACAATTAGCTTCCAAGAGAAAACTCGTGAATGCGTCTTCTGATTGGCATCAAACCTTGAATGTTAGTACTGAACTGCATTATAATCTTAATCAACAATCTCTACTCTTTTTGTCTGCACAGGGGTAGAGGGGAGGGGGCTAAGCTTACTGCATACGGGGATACCTTTCTAGGATAGCATCACTCGAAATACCCCTAGTAATTATTGCCATAGGGGAGCGCAGAATCCACTAGCAATACTAAGCCTGGAAATGTGATATGATCAAGTTCGATCAAAATAAGGGAAAAGCAGCTCCAAATCCTTTAATGAAAGAAGCTTTTTCAAGTATGAAGGGATTCCCTTTGAAAAGCCCTGTGTAGTCTGTGGTACGTACATAAATAATAATAATAATAATAATAAAATTATTATTGCTGATGTTGCATTCATGAAGTGCTAAACCTGTATGGGTCATAAAGAACCTAGGGAATGGAGGCAATCACATTCTACCAAGAAAGGAAAAGATTAGCTCCAATTCCTCTCATCAAGAGGCTTTCACCACGGCACAGCACACGGTTCATGGTGTGGATTAAGAAGGTGAAAACGCAGTCGAGCATAACCAGGAGTAATGCCGAGACAAACGCGGTCAAACGTCAACAGCAATTTGCAGCCCATTAATGCATCAGTAATGATAAACATATAGATCTCACTGCGTTACTTTTTCACCAGTTTACACATTGATTTATAAAACCAATGTTCTCTTAACGTAAAGAAAACAGCATTTGGAAATATGACGTTGGGCAGCACATTAGAGAGAGACGTATTACAAAGTGGATTTGTTATCGAGTACATCAACTTCCTAAGGCTGTTTTTTTTTTCCCTTGATCGCAAACCTGTGCACATTTCATTTAGTTGTGAAGTATGAGTACTTGGTGTGTGGATAAGAGAAGGGTTGTGGTTGTCAGGATTAATGAATGAGGCCAATTTAGGAGAGCGTGAGGTGGTTAGCGACTGGGGATTATTTTAGGAGGAAAGTATATATTTTTTGTGTATGTGGTGTGAGAAACAGAGACAGAGAGAGAAAGAGAAAGAGAGAGAGAGAGAGAGAGAGAGAGAGAGACAGAGAGAGAGAGAAAGAGAGAGAGAGAGAGAGAGAGAGAGAGAGAGAGAGAGAGAGAGAGAGAGAGAGAGAGAGAGAGAGAGAGAGAGAGAGAGAGAGAGAGAGAGAGAGAGAGAGACCATGCGGAAAGCGATTTTCATGTAATAAGATGGAATAACAACAGATCTGACTCAGTAATATTTGTATAGTAAGAATAACACGACTATGTAGAGTTGCAATATACACAAGTTAACAAGGTAATAATATCCAATATCTGGCTGTGTCGCTATAATATAAGTCCACTGTATGAGCTATATTCTAGAAACGAACAATATAGCAATTCAAACATCATATACATAGCCTCAAAAGAAATACAAAGAATAACTGATGATAAACAGTACATGTATGGTATACAGTACCGACAAGATAAAGAATTAGACACATGTGCAACATCTGGGTATCTTTATTGTAGACGTTTCGCCATCCAGTGGCTTTATCAATACCAACTCTCCACAACTAATGTTCTCTTCACCAACTCCTGGAGTTGGTGAAGAGAACTGATTACCTCATCTTTTGTATATATTTCTACTGTCTTCCAATTATGTCCTTAAATTTGTATTAATAAAGCCACTGAATGGCGAAACTAATACAATAAAGATACTCAGATGTTCCACATTTGTCTCATTCTTCAACTGATGATATAATTGTCCTCTGGAGTGTACAGCCGTAAGTAAATAGAACGAATTAATGCTTCATATTGAGGTAGATAAAAGACTTGCAGAAAATGTCAGTTAAACTCTGCCACCTATTGACATCATGAAACATTGTCAAGTGCAACATGGACTACCAAAATCCACTGGGAATGTGATGCAACTGGTCAGGATATAAATCCAATTTCTTTTTTTTTTTTTTTTTTGCAACCAATGAAACTCGGGAGCGATTTATCTTGTATCTTGAAATCACTGCAGCCCCTCTGTCTTGTCTTAGGAAATGAAAATTAAAAAAAAAAAAAAATTAGCTTTTCTTTTATTATTGTTGGTACATGTTTTAAAGCTTTTATGTCTTTCTATCAATGATAATTACAAACAAGAAATTATATTTAAATAAAAATTTGTACAAAATGGCAGAGTATTAGAGAGGAAAAAATACGGCGGTATGGGAAGGAGACTAACCGGCGATTTGATGAATGTTTCTCAAAATAACAATGTCCATTAGTAATATTGTCGGACAGTTAAACGTTACAAGATAAGTGGAGAGGAAATACACCTGGAAGGGGTCCAGATATATAATAAAACAAAACCATAAAGGATATTATGGAGGAAAACCTCTTCAAGGGGGGGCTCCTTGGCGTGGTGAAGAGGCTCTTGGTCTGAGGAATTAGACCTGTCGGTCTCCTTCCTTAGACCGAACCTAATTACCCCCCAATCCCCCCTTCCCTATCCCATCCTCCCCATCCTCCCCTTTTCCCTTTCCTCCTCCTCCTCCCCACCCCTCCCTTTTGCCCTTCCTCTTTTTGGCCTTTGGGATTTTTCCCACAGGCGCGCTAGTTCCTAGGTAGGGGAAAGGGTACCGGGGTCCATCCCATTCCGTTGAGGTTCTTGGCGTTGACGTAGTTTGCCGTGGAATCTGGATCGCCTGGGGATGTCCCGATCCCTCTCCGGTATCCCGGAGAGTGGCTTTGGGTGTCTCTTGGGCGACCGGGGTATCTCTGGAAGCCACCTTTCAGATTCCAGGGGTGGTGGCTGAAGGAGGTATGCTTTGTGGCGGATAACCGACCACCCTCTCTTTTGTCCACCGAGGTAGCTCGGCAGATGTGAGGTTGCTATCCCAGATTGCTGGTTTACTGGCATTAAGGGTAGGGTATGGCACAGGTTCCATGCTGCATCTGCATTACTAGCGGTACTGAGGTCCTCTTGGGCGCAGAGGGAGATTTCCGGCCCTTTCATTCCTCCTGGGAACTATTCCTCCCCGCTCCCCCCTTTTTTTATTCTTTTTTTTATTTTTCTTTTCTTTTCTCCTTTCTTTTTTTTTCTTAAAAACAAAAAGCAAAGGAGTAACCTAACCATGGAGAACCCAGTCCATGAATCCACTACCCCCGGGCCCCTTCTTGATACCGCACCCCATTCTGACCCTGCCTTGTTTTTTGACCACTCTTCGGACACTCCTGATGCCCCTGTACCTCTTTCTGGTGCTGTTTCTTCACCCGTTTCAGGTACCGGGGATTCGACTGACTCCTTCGATTTGTCTGACCTCCGCTCTCCTTTGACTATGCTTCCGGCCTCTCCCTCGGCAATTTTTGAACCGCCAGCCCATTTCACGACGGACCAACTCTTGTCCTACTCCTAAACACCAATGACAATCTCCTGATGATGTTCCTTCGTTACCTTCCCATTCTACTCGGAAAAGACCGACACGTCATGCACTCCCTCTCCACGCTCAGTTTCGGACCACACAATGGACTAAATTCTTTACTTTAAGACCGACTTCTTCTTCTGCCTATTTTTCTGACCATAGTACGTATTGGCAAAGCGCTCCTGCACCATGTTGGTAGAGATATTTCATTTCATGCTCTCAAGAGCGGTACGCGCATCATCACTGAATGCTACCCAAGCTCATGATCTTTCTCTCCTTTTGCATATCGATACTACTCCTATCACTATTGAAAAACATTTTTCTCTCAATTCTTAATGTGGTACTGTCATTCTGCCCCATACCATAGTCCAACAGAATTTCCAGTCATGTGGCAATGACATTCTTGAACAGCTGGAACTCCAGGATCTCCCAATCCTCAAAGTAGACACTTATGTCCTTCCTGCCCGGGGGTGGAGATGTTACCCTTGCAATGTGGCTCGATTAACTTTCGACAGCCGTGAACTCCTGTCCTCTGTTTATATCGTGGGACATCGGTTACAAGTTCGAAAGGTGATCCCTACACTGCAACAGTGTAGAAATTGCTGGCGTTTTGGTCATTGTGACTCACGTGGCATCCAGTTGGAGGCTTTTCTCGCCTCTCACCCCCTCCATGTTTTAAATACGGGTGCTCCCACCCATTTTGATCCTCGTACTCATACTCTCTCTTGCATCGATCTATCAGTCCGCTCTTCCTCCACTGCACTAGACTTCACCTGGTCTGTTCTACCAGACTTACATGACAACGATCATTTTCCAATCATTCTTACTTCTCCTTCATATTCACCACCTTTCCGTAGCCCTCGCTGGCAATTTGATCGGGCAAATTGGGACCTTTACTCGCAACTCATTGCTTTTAGTGAGGTTCCTTCTTCATCCTCCATTGATGAGCTCCTACACCTCTTCTCGACGTCAGTTTATACCGCAGCTTCTCATTCTATACCCAAAACCTCAGGCAGGCATTCTCAGAAGTGCGTGCCTTGGTGGTTTCCTGCTTGTGCTCGTGCAGTACGTTTGAGACGCGCTGCATGGGGCAGGTACCGGTACAATAGAACCAATGAGAGACTTCTTGATTTTAAGCAGAAGCGTGCAATTGCTCGACGTGTCATCCGTGACGCTAAACGCACTTGCTGGCGAGACTATGTTTCCACTATCACCTCTTCCTCTATGAGTGCAGTCTGGAAAAAAGTGAGGAAATTGAGTGGCAAATACTCTCCTGACCCGGCTCCTGTTCTACAGGTCGCCGGTATTGATGTAGCAAACCCTCTTGACGTTGCCATTGAAATTGGCACTCATCTGGTCCGTATTTCCTGGGGGCTCCATCTCTGCCCCTCGTTTCTTTCCTCAAAGTCTGCCAGTGAGTTAGTACCCTTGGACTTTTCCTCTCTCAGAGAAGAACAGTATAATGTGCCTTTTACACTTCAGGAACTGGAGGCAACGCTCTCAGCTTGCCGATCATCGGCAGCTGGGCCAGACGACATTCATGTTCATATGTTACAACATTTACATCATTCAGCCCTTGTAGTCCTCTTACACCTCTTCAATCTTATTTGGGTACAAGGAGTTCTTCCCCAGCTGTGGAAATCTGCCATTGTTCTCCCTTTCTGCAAGCTGGGTACTACGGAACATGATGCCTCCCACTATCGTCCCATCGCTCTTACTAGTGCAGTTTGCAAAGTGATGGAACGTCTGGTAAATCGACTTTTAATGTGGTATTTAGAGACACACAACAGTCTCTCCACTAGTCAATATGGCTTTCGTAAGGGTCGTTCTACCATAGACCCCTTACTACACTTGGATACGTATGTTCGTAATGCCTTTGCAAATAATCACTCAGTTATTGCCATATTTTTTGATCTTGAGAAGGCATATGACACAACTTGGAGGTATAATATTTTGGCCCAAGCCCACTCCTTAGGCCTCCGAGGCAATCTACCATCCTTCCTTAAGAACTTTTTAACTGACAAACATTTTCGTGTTCGAGTCAATAATGTGCTTTCCCCGGACTTCGTCCAAGCTGAAGGTGTCCCTCAGGGATGTGTTCAGAGCACAACACTTTTTCTCCTTGCTATAAATGATTTGGCCTCTGTTTTTCCACCCAATATTTGGTCATCACTCTATGTTGATGACTTCGCTATTGCTTGTGCAGGCGCTGACTGTCATCTCATTACAGTTTCTCTCCAGCATGCGGTCGACCGTGTTTCCAATTGGGCCACCACGCATGGGTTTAAATTTTTCATTACCAAAACTCACCAAATTACTTTCACTTGACTGTCTGTCATCTCCGATCATCCTTTGTACCTCTATGGCTCCCGTATCCCCGAACGTGATACAATCAGGTTTCTAGGCCTTCTCTTTGACCGTACGTTATCCTGGAAACCTCACATTACCTCTCTGAAGGCAACTTGTCACAGCCGGCTGAACCTTCTTAAAACCCTTGCTCATCTTTCCTGGGGAGCTGATCGTCGAACTCTGCTTCGCCTACATTCAGCCCTCATTTTATCGAAACTCGATTATGGTGACCAGATTAATTCAGCTGCCTCTCCTGCTACTCTCTCTAGCCTTAACCCCATCCATCACCAAGGATTACGTTTATGCCTTGGTGCTTTTCGCTCTTCCCCAGTTGAGAGCCTCTATGCAGAAGCGAATGTTCCATCCTTGTCTGATCGCCGTGATGCTCATTGCCTTCGCTACTATGTATGCTCTCACGATCTCCGCAATCCTTCCATTTATAGAATGGTCACTGATATTAGTAGACATTCTTTATTTGTTCGCCGCCCCTGTTTGCTCCATCCCTTTTCTCTTTGCCTACATTCGCTCTTGTCTTCCCTTCAGTTACCACCTTTATATGTTCATGTAGCATCTCACTTTTCCCTACCTCCCTGGGAAGTTCCAGCTGTTCGAGTCTGTTCTTTCTCACTCCCTTGCTCGAAAGCTCAACTGCCCACGGTGGCTTCCCGCTCTCTTTTTCTTGATCACTTCCACTCTCATTCTCATGCCATCGCTGTGTACACAGATGGCTCTAAGTCTTCAGACGGCGTCGGATTCGCAGCAGTGTTTCTGGACAGCACCGTGCGAGGGCATTTACTATCTTTGGCTAGCATTTTTACTGCTAAATTGTATGCCATTCTTGCATCTATGCCTGTGTCATCATTTGTGGTGGTCTCAGACTCCCTTAGTGCTCTACAGGCCATACAAAAATTTGATACACCTCACCGTATCCAGCTTTGGCTATGCCGTATCTCTACCAAGCATAAAGATATTGTTTTTTGTTGGGTCCCTGGTCATGTCGACGTACAGGGCAATGAACAGGCAGACACTGCTGCGCGGTAAGCAGGACATGACCTACCAATTTCATATAGAGGTGTTCCATTTCCGGACTATTTTGCTGTAATAGCTACCCACCTTCACACCCGTTGTCAACAACGTTGGTCAACTCTACTCGGTAACAAACTTCATTCTATTAAACCGAGCATAGGTTACTGGCCGTCTTCTTGTCATCATGCCGAGGTTGGGAGACTACTCTCTCCCGCCTTCGCATTGGCCACACTCATCTTACTCACGGGTATCTCATGGAGAGGCACTCTGTTCCTCTCTGTGAGCAGTGTCAAGTTCCAGTATCGATTAGCCACATTCTGTTAGACTGCCCTCTCTATCAACGAGCACGCAGAATTTACCTCCAACGTCGTCTCCGCTCTACTACTCTCTCTTTACCTTCCCTTCTTGCTGATGGACCCTCCTTTAATCCTGACTCTCTCATTGACTTCTTGACAACGACTGATTTACTCCACAAACTCTGATGATGATACCTTTCGCACTCCCCTCAGCCCTTTCTACCTCAATCTCTTGCTGCCCTCCACCCTTTCACCATCCACTGCCCGCTGTTCTCCGTAACATATTACTCATCTATCTCCCTTTTGCCACCTGATACCCTCGCTTCCTTCCTGCCCTGCAGCGCTGTATAGCCCTTGTGGCTTAGCGCTTCTTTTTGATTATTATAATAATAATAATAATAATAATAATATGGATGAAAAACGAGACACGGTAGCTGGACGTCGTCATGTTGGCTCTACCGTGCGTATCATCAAATAATTAATGTACGCTTCCCAGTGCGTATTACCCTACACAACAGGTAAGGTTGCTAGATGTTGGCCAGTTTTCTAGTTGCTTTTCTTGTGGGAGACGTTAGGATATATCACCAATAATAATATATGTTCTTCAATCAGTTGAAATAATATACTTAATAATTGAAAAATAGCAGATCAAACAAAAATATTTAAAGACGCCAAGTCTTATCTTCTTTGTAATTATACAGTCAACTTAATAGCCAATTATACTGGCATAAATTTTCAAAATATACAAGAACCACTTGTTCTCAATCCAAGGTCCCGGAGTTAGTTGGGGAGCTGAGACGGTGGGCAGTGATGGAGGGACATTGTTTGCGACCCCAGTCTCACAAGATACATCAACATTTATTTATTTATTTATTAATTTGAACATGATACAGAGAAGTACAAAAGAATACAGTTAAATGCAGCATGCCAAAGCCACTTGAATGCATAGCATTACGGACAGGCTTAAAATTAACTTAAGATTAACTAAGCAATGAAGTATTCAGTGGTAAAACATTATTGTAAACAGATAACAATTTACTACAAATGAGCATTACAAAGACAGGTCGTATGGTTGCTGGCATTGCTGTACAATCAGTATTTATTTATTTATTTAATTTGAACATGAAACAGAGAAGTGCAAGGAATACAATTTTTAAAGTGCAGCAAGCCAAAGCCCCTTGTATGCAGAGTATTATGTGCAGGCTTAAAATTAACTTAAGATTAACTAAGCAATGATATATTCAGTGGTACAAAAATTATTGTAAAACAGATAAAAATTTAGTACAAATGAGTATTACAAAGACAGGTCATATGGTCATTTACTGTAATCAGTAGAATGGAGTATTATGTTAGGTAATGAAGTTAAGTAGTAATAAAGTTTGATTGGGTCACAGGTTGACATTTATGAGATACAATAATGAGACATTTATGAGATACAATAATGAGACATATATGAGATACAATAATGAGACATTTATGAGATACAATAATGAGACATATATGAGATACAATTTATGAGATACAATTATTCAGTATTTATTTAGTTGTGGGTGAGTAAGTGATTTTTGAGAAGAGACTTGAATTTATAAACAGGTAGTGTTTCTTTTATATTTACAGGTAATGAATTCCAGATTTTAGGGCCTTTTATGTGCATTGAGTTTTTGCATAGTGTGAGATGGACACGAGGAACATCAAAGAGTGATCTGTGCCTTGTGTTATGGTCAAGTGTTCTGTTGAGGTTGGCAAGGAGATGTTTGAGGGGAGGGTTTATATCAGAGTTAAGTGTTCTATGTATGTAATAGGTGCAGCAATAAGTATGGATGTTTTGTATTGTGAGTAGGTTTAGAGTTTTGAATATTGGTGGAGTGTGCTGTCTGTAGTAAGTTATAATTTGTTTTTCGCAATGTGTCGATAGAAGATTAACTCGAGATTGTGTTCTCCTGAAAAATTCCCAACATAATTTCTAAAAGATACCAATTTGATTAATAAAACTGGCACATTATA
This sequence comes from Cherax quadricarinatus, assembly GCF_038502225.1. Taxonomy (NCBI): domain Eukaryota; kingdom Metazoa; phylum Arthropoda; class Malacostraca; order Decapoda; family Parastacidae; genus Cherax; species Cherax quadricarinatus. The sequence continues at coordinate 49,243,819 of NC_091293.1, forward strand.
ACTTACACAACTTACTATCAAGATATTATTTATCTTGTGGAAAAAACAACAGAACTGAAAGTTTAAAGCTGACCAGAAGATACATTTCCCAGTTTTTGCACAGAATCCAACAATATTTGTGCCAAATGTCAGAGAATCTTACCCTCAGAGATCACAATATTGTATGTACCACATCAGCTAGGAAAATGATAGGAATGATAATGAGACCCTTCAAAACCAGAGACACCAATCGCTTGTTCTCTCTAGGCTGGAATATTGCTGAACACTGATGGACTCTTTCAAGGCAGGCGAATTTATGTACCTTGAGCATATACAGAGAACTTTTACTGCATGTATAAGTACGATAAAGCACCTCAATTACTAGGAATGGTTGAAATCCCTTGATTTGTACTCCCTGGAATGCAGGTGAGAAAGATACATGATAATACGCACTTGGAAAATCCTAGAGGGACTAGTCCCAAATCTGTACAGGAAAATCACTCAGGAGGAGATGCAACATCCCCAGTGAAAAGCAGAGGCGCCACCAGTACACTAAGAGACAGCACAGACTTTAACTGCCTCTTAGCATACATAAGGGGGATTGCCAATAAACCTCTGGCTGTCTTCAAGAAGGCGCTGGACAGGTACATTAAGTCAGTACCTGACCAGCCAGGCTGTGGCTTGTAGGTTTACGTGCGACCAGCAGTAACAGCCTGGTTGATCAGGCCCTGATCAACCACAAGGTCTGGTCACGGACCGGGCCTCGGGAGCCTTGACCCCCGAAACCCCCTTCAAGTACACAGAGACTAAACCCATGGAACGTTTTATTCATCTCGTACGATGAATCAACCATTGAAGATTGATGTCTTTCATAATTGTTATATTTTAATCAAATGAAATAACTAAACCTGTAGGGGACACATAGTACCTGTGGAATAACAGGTAATCAAATCCGATCCAAACAAGGGAAAGATGAGTCCATTTCCTTGATCAAGATCCCATCAACAACATCCTGGAGAAAAATGCAGGAATTTAAAATAATAATATACCATTTCGCTATTAAAAGTTGCGAAGGGACATAAACTGTATTAAATAAATCAACCTTCTAAGTAGGATACACGAGACCTGAAATTTTGAAGGTGATCAGAGAAGCCTGTCTCCGCCTGTCACACCATTCAAGCGGAAACCAAAACTGGGAATAGCTTAGGTATAGGGGATCCACGCAGGCAAATTACCGATGATTCTTGACCAGCGTCGACAATTTAAAGGCGATAGAATAAGGTATTCTCAAATAATAAACAAAGAATTGTGAAACAAAAAAAAAAGTTGCTGAGAATGTTAGGAAAGTAGTAAAGTCTCTCCTCGTTCAAATTTATTAATGCCATATATGACGCGAATTTAGATTTTGTTTTTTTAAATTTTCTTCTTACATTTATATTGCATTTAAATTTTTCTATACTCTAGAAAGAGTTAATATGTGATTTTGATATTTAAGAAATCCAGTAAAATTGACAAACAAATTGGCAGATTGTTACCCACATAACCAAAAATAAATAGAGAAGTACTTTTATTTAGGATAATCAGCATTTAGAGTTTGAAGCCGATCAGAAGAGGCATTCTCTAGTTATACGTAGGATACAATTTCTTTAATAAAACTAGTAAATTGAATTTTACACATCTGAAAGTGAGTGACAAACTTATTTTAATAATGACCACCGAAAAGGCATTCTCCGGAAACTGATTCCAAGTTTTTCAACTATTTCATCAAAATTTCAACTAAACTTACGTGTTGTCATCCTTATAGAATACATCATCAATGTATTTTGAGGTCAATCAAAAAAAAAAATTCTGTAACTGAATAAACATGAATACCATTATTTATTCAATAAATTTGGCAAATTAGGACTGATGCCACTCAATAACAGCATGAGCCCTGTGTACAAGAAACCACACCAATGGTGAAAATTTGAAGCCGATCAGATGAGTCATTCTCCAGGTAAGGTACGGATTCCAACGATTCTGTTTTTTATTTACTATTTTACTACATCAACAAATTTTCCTGTATGCAAACCAAACTTACCGGGTTCTGTTCTGACTCTTAATTACGTATCAGCCATTACATACTGAAGACGTTCAGAAAAGGCAAAGAGAAATTTAACGGGAATATTAATTTCACACATAAAACGGTGAAAGCTACACATTCATTACACTCTCCGCCGCCACAAAAATATGAGGCACTTTTTTTTTTAAGATTTCAACCTATACTAGTGAGGATTTTGGAAATATCTGAGGCATTTTTGGGTGTTGGGGATGGGTTCAACAACTTCGGTCAAAAGGCACGTGAACGAGCCAATTGTCCCAAGAATTTGGTCCTCGTTACCGTACACAAACGTTGAAAATATGAAGCCGATTGGATGAGGCGTTCTCGAGTTATGAACGAAATAAATTAGCAAAGTTGGAGGGGAAAAAATAAAAATCGGACAACTTAAAAGTTCCTCATCGGAAATACCTAATTAATAAATATGAAACGAATGACAATAACTAATATGCAATCATCATTTGGCTGCCAGAATTGTCTGTCCCCTTTTTATTTTTCATGCTCCAGCTTGTCGTTATCGTTTCGGTCAACTCTAGAAAGCCTCATCTGATTGCTTTGCATTTTAAGTTTGACGAAGATAAGCTTTTCTATTTTTGGAACATTCTGAACAAAAGTTTTCTTTTCTTTCTCCAAAATTTTCTTTATTACTGGAGAACATCTTATTGGCTTCAAATATTTAACACTGATGTACTGCATCTAGGGCAAGATTCAAGGGGCTATTTGCATATACCTGGACCTGGAGTTTACCTGGAGAGAGTTCCGGGGGTCAACGCCCCCGCGGCCCGGTCTGTGACCAGGCCTCCTGGTGGATCAGAGCCTGATCAACCAGGCTGTTGCTGCTGGCTGCACGCAAACCAACGTACGAGCCACAGCCCGGCTGATCAGGAACTGACTTTAGGTGCTTGTCCAGTGCCAGCTTGAAGACTGCCAGGGGTCTGTTGGTAATCCCCCTTATGTATGCTGGGAGGCAGTTGAACAGTCTCGGGCCCCTGACACTTATTGTATGGTCTCTTAACGTGCTAGTGACACCCCTGCTTTTCATTGGGGGGATGTTGCATCGTCTGCCAAGTCTTTTGCTTTCGTAGTGAGTGATTTTCGTGTGCAAGTTCGGTACTAGTCCCTCTAGGATTTTCCAGGTGTATATAATCATGTATCTCTCCCGCCTGCGTTCCAGGGAATACAGGTTTAGGAACCTCAAGCGCTCCCAGTAATTGAGGTGTTTTATCTCCGTTATGCGCGCCGTGAAGGTGTCCGTGGGTGTCCTGTGGACAATGTTACATATTATTATTATAATCAAGGGGAAGCGCTAAACCCGGAGGATTATACAGCGCCCGGGGGGGGGATGTGGAAGGCATTCAGGATTAATTCGGGGAACTGGAGCACAGATCCAATTCCCTAAATCAAGAGCCCCTCACCAACATCAAGGAACCTTCCTTAAGGGGTCACAATGTTACATAGCTTAGCCCCAGACGTTGCGTTTCCGTGTGATAAGTGAAGAAAGCCTCCTCTGATTGACTTCAAAATTCCAATAGTCGTGTATCCTACTAAGAAAAATATTGACATTGTTAATTAAATGTGTAGGTGCAATTTTGACACTCTTAATCTCGAAATGGTTTAGTATTATTTGATACTGTTGCAATATTTTGCTGCTAGGAGCTCTTGATCCAAGGAACTGTGGACTTATCCTCCTCTTCCTTGGATCGAATCTGAATGTCTTCCATTACACAGGTGCTATATGACCCTTACTGGTTTAGCACTTTCTCCTGATTTAAATAAAACAAATGTGAATCGCATTAATCTTTAATGGCTAATTCATCTTATGAAATGGATGAACAATTTCTTGGCCTTAGGCTGTCAATATAGAGGCTTTAGCATACAAACAAGCTGGGTCTTATAAGTGAACAGTAATGGTACTTAGCTTGATGACGTCTCCACATTCTGCAGCCTCATCCAGAATGTTCTTGGAGCCGACGATGCTACTGCAACTGCACATGGGCTGTGAAGGATTAAATAATAATAAATATAATTACCCCTAGGAAGCGTTATTCAGCCTATCTCAGAAACTGACTGCTGAAGTTATACCTACTGGTTTGGACTCAAAGGTCCTCGGGTAACCTGATTATTGTACCGTCAAATAAGACATGAATTAGATATCCGCTGCTCAGCCGATATCAGACTTACCTGGGTATTTGTAGCTGACCCATAACTACATGCGGATATCTGCAGTCTTGACTGAAGCAGACGTGTTCTTTGAAGACTGTCACACTGTCTTCCACTCTGTCGGGAAATTCGCAACACTCGCTAGTTGCACACTGTTCATCAAGATTTGTCTATTGTTCATAGTCATATCACTAAAGACACTGATCACACTTCTCTGTAATTGTTCTGCTGTGTCCGTTGAGATTCTTTTATTAACAAAACGAACGATCACTAGTGTCTTTGTTATTACAGCGTAACGCACGAGTTGTCTGGACGAAGTCTAAAAGGAATCTACACCACAGCGCCCCTCGCTGGCCTGACTTGCCCTCATGTAAAGAATTCGCTGACACCAGTGTTTTTTTCCTTCTTTGCCAAACTTCCACCATGAAGCAATGCAGAATGCTTGTTTCCCGCTATCTGGGCATAGACGTCAGTGTATGCTATCCTTGTTGCACATAGTGGATGCAGGGTTCCCTTTTCCTGCTATTTGTAAGAGATTAATTTTCGTTAACCCACACTGTGGTTGCAACACTGGTGGTCTCTTGCAAAGACGTGGCATGATCATGACACACTTTAGTCATACGCTTCCAATTAAAGTGCTGTTGCAGAAGTAAGACGCTATTGCCCTTCCCGAGAGCTGGGCCCCTCAGGGCTGAAGGGGACTGAAGCGGACTGAAGGGGGCTGAAGGGGGGGGGGCGATTCACCCCTTCCTTGGAGAAAATTTCTCCACAGTCAAGGCGCAAATTTTGTTGGATTCTGCAGAATAACTGAAGACCACATATTTTGGTTAGCATTTAACTCTTCCTGCTGAAGAATTTTCCTCAGGTTCTGATATGCCGATTTTTTTTTAATAAAAATGGTTTCTGAGAAATAACTGGAAAAAGTCTCTTCTGGTTAGAAATTAGTCAGTGTTTGACTTAGTGGATTATCCTCGGTTAAATATTTTATGTGCCTATAAAATCTTTGTGCCCTAAAGGACACTGTATTTTTTTTATACCTAATTCTAAAATAAAACTTATCAAGTTACTTACTTAGCTACTTAAGAGTTGGTCAATGCTTCTTAGAGAAAATGCTGAACTGATTTTGGACTGGGTACGTCCCATTTGCTTTTTCTTGTGAGAGAAATCTGGAAAATTAAAATGCTGTTTTTTTTTTTTGTATAATTTCTAAGTGTCACATACATTTAGCTTCAACCCTTCCAAGCTGATAACTTGATAATGCAACTTCTAAGCAGTTTCAAGCTTAATGTGCTTATGCATTTTATGATATATTGTCTCTTTGAAATGCTTTAGATGTAGGTTGTCTACATCCCGAATTACCATTTTTATTAAAAAAAAAGATATTAGTGATTGCCTCATTTGAATTGCTTCAAATCTTCAACGCTAATAATATTTAACCACATTACGAACTTACGCTGCACTCTGCACTATTAACATTGCGTGCACTGAGACACAGGGGACTGGATCGCGCAATGACAGATACATCTTATTAACAGTAGATTCAATTGCCACATGTTTATTTATACTAATATAGCTATTGAAACACAGGCACGATGCAATGCTTAGTTCTGTGCTGTACTTAAATCTATGAATAATATATATATTATGCTGAAAATTACGCTAAGTTCTATAATTACACTGTCACTGTTACCTCGGAATCAGTTAAAAATAATACTCCTATTTACACACTACTTTCCTAGTCAGTGCTGAAAGATGTGTTAAAAACAGCAGTAAAATCCTAAGCAAGACGTTGGCCAATTTTTCTAACTAATCATTAGAAGTATTTTAACGTGAGGTTATCTAGAAATTAAATTACAGCATGAAAAGTTATTGTGTATTTCCAAGAAATAAATGTAGCTGTGACCTGATCACAGTCCAGGATGGACCAAAAACTCTAATCTTTCATCTGTGATTCATACATTATTGTCATGCACTCCATGAAACTAAAATGATTACGTAGAAAATATTGAATAAATACTAGAATTTTCTCACCCTCCAGTGGACTTAGGGGCTGCAGGATCTGCCTCGGTGCTCCCCTGCAATACTGCCCCTCTGGAAGAATATTTACTTAAGGTTGGACCTCATATTTACAGTTCATTATAGGTGTAATAGAGTATATTCAGAAATCTGAGTAATATGGAGTGGACTATAAAAAGACTTTCTGATGTGCAGACAATAATGAATCTAAATTATTTCTTCATTACTTAACATAAAACTAACTTTAAAGTTGAATGGTGTTGCACAACTTGTCCAGACGCCCAAACAGGTTAGAGAATACCTGTTTTTCCAGAGGGGACATTTGTGGGAATGAGACAACTTGAAGCTGATGTAATGTTTCATCCATTAGAGTAGTAGGGGAAATCACCATCTTTTCTTGATGTCTTTCTCTCATTCACTCCCTCTCCCTAACTATTTATACAAGCAAAGCATCAAGGACAAATCTAGAGTGCCTTTGAAGGAAGAAATTCACTAATTTTATGAGCCAAAATACTGATAGTGATTGCCTCTTCACCTAGAATGAATTAGATAATTTATTAGATAAAGGTTGATCAATCGCTCCCGGAGAGGATATTATAACTTATCCTCAGAACTATGATATTCTCAGAATTCATAACTCTATCAATTATTAGATTATTTATATACTTACATTTCCTGTTTCTTTTAAATGAGTATATTAACTTAGAATATTCATTAAGCTACATTCAAATTTTGGGGAATCGTAGCTTAAGTTTAATGTAATTGAATTTATCCCTAACTGCACGTAAATTTTAAAAGATGATTGCAGCTAAGAACAATTTGATTTTATTCAAAACTTAATATAAGTCTATAATTGTCGGGCAAAATTTTGCATCTCAGTTCACTTTCCCTTTGTGGCAGTGAGCGCCAAGCATTAACACAGTGAGCGCCAAGCATTAACACAGTGAGCGCCAAGCATTAACACAGTGAGCGCCAAGCATTAACACAGTGAGCGCCAAGCATTAACACAGTGAGCGCCAAGCATTAACACAGTGAGCGCCAAGCATTAACACAGTGAGCGCCAAGCATTAACACAGTGAGCGCCAAGCATTAACACAGTGAGCGCCAAGCATTAACACAGTGAGCGCCAAGCATTAACACAGTGAGCGCCAAGCATTAACACAGTGAGCGCCAAGCATTAACACAGTGAGCGCCAAGCATTAACACAGTGAGCGCCAAGCATTAACACAGTGAGCGCCAAGCATTAACACAGCGCCAAGCATTAACAAAGTGAGCGCCAAGCATTAACACAGTGAGCGCCAAGCATTAACACAGTGAGCGCCAAGCATTAACACAGCGCCAAGCATTAACACAGTGAGCGCCAAGCATTAACACAGTGAGCGCCAAGCATTAACACAGTGAGCGCCAAGCATTAACACAGTGAGCGCCAAGCATTAACACAGTGAGCGCCAAGCATTAACACAGTGAGCGCCAAGCACCAACACAGTGAGCGCCAAGCATTAACACAGTGAGCGCCAAGCATTAACACAGTGAGCGCCAAGAATTAACACTCAGTGAGCGCCAAGCATTAACACACAGTGAGCGCCAAGCATTAACACAGTGAGCGCCAAGCATTAACACCCAGTGAGCGCCAAGCATTAACACAGTGAGCGCCAAGCATTAACACAGTGAGCGCCAAGCATTAACACAGTGAGCGCCAAGCATTAACACAGTGAGCGCCAATCATTAAAACAGTGAGCGCCAAGCATTATCACAGTGAGCGCCAAGCAATAACACAGTGAGCGCCAAGCATTAACACAGTGAGCGCCAAGCATTAACACAGTGAGCGCCAAGCATTAACACAGTGAGCGCCAAGCATTAACACAGTGAGCGCCAAGCATTAACACAGTGAGCGCCAAGCATTAACACAGTGAGCGCCAAGCATTAACACAGTGAGCGCCAAGCATTAACACAGTGAGCGCCAAGCATTAACACAGTGAGCGCCAAGCATTAACACAGTGAGCGCCAAGCATTAACACAGTGAGCGCCAAGCATTAACACAGTGAGCGCCAAGCATTAACACAGTGAGCGCCAAGCATTAACACAGTGAGCGCCAAGCATTAACACAGTGAGCGCCAAGCATTAACACAGTGAGCGCCAAGCATTAACACAGTGAGCGCCAAGCATTAACACAGTGAGCGCCAAGCATTAACACAGTGAGCGCCAAGCATTAACACAGTGAGCGCCAAGCATTAACACAGTGAGCGCCAAGCATTAACACAGTGAGCGCCAAGCATTAACACACAGTGAGCGCCAAGCATTAACACAGTGAGCGCCAGGCATTAACACCCAGTGAGCGCCAAGCATTAACACAGTGAGCGCCAAGCATTAACACACAGTGAGCGCCAAGCATTAACACAGTGAGCGCCAAGCATTAACACAGTGAGCGCCAAGCATTAACACACAGTGAGCGCCAAGCCTTAACACATTAACACTCAGTGAGCGCCAAGCATTAACACAGTGAGCGCCAAGCATTAACACAGTGAGCGCCAAGCATTAACACAGTGAGCGCCAAGCATTAACACACAGTGAGCGCCAAGCATTAACACAGTGAGCGCCAAGCATTAACACAGTGAGCGCCAAGCATTAACACAGTGAGCGCCAAGCATTAACACAGTGAGCGCCAAGCATTAACACACAGTGAGCGCCAAGCATTAACACAGTGAGCGCCAAGCATTAACACAGTGAGCGCCAAGCATTAACACTCAGTGAGCGCCAAGCATTAACACACAGTGAGCGCCAAGCATTAACACTCAGTGAGCGCCAAGCATTAACACTCAGTGAGCGCCAAGCATTAACACTCAGTGAGCGCCAAGCATTAACACACAGTGAGCGCCAAGCATTAACACACAGTGAGCGCCAAGCATTAACACACAGTGAGCGCCAAGCATTAACACACAGTGAGCGCCAAGCATTAACACGCAGTGAGCGCCAAGCATTAACACACAGTGAGCGCCAAGCATTAACACACAGTGAGCGCCAAGCATTAACACACAGTGAGCGCCAAGCATTAACACACAGTGAGCGCCAAGCATTAACACACAGTGAGGGCCAAGCATTAACACACAGTGAGCGCCAAGCATTAACACTCAGTGAGCGCCAAGCAATAACACACAGTGAGGGCCAAGCATTAACACACAGTGAGCGCCAAGCATTAACACTCAGTGAGCGCCAAGCATTAACACTCAGTGAGCGCCAAGCATTAACACTCAGTGAGCGCCAAGCATTAACACTCAGTGAGCGCCAAGCATTAACACACAGTGAGCGCCAAGCATTAACACACAGTGAGCGCCAAGCATTAACACACAGTGAGCGCCAAGCATTAACACACAGTGAGCGCCAAGCATTAACACTCAGTGAGCGCCAAGCATTAACACACAGTGAGCGCCAAGCATTAACACACAGTGAGCGCCAAGCATTAACACTCAGTGAGCGCCAAGCATTAACACACAGTGAGCGCCAAGCATTAACACACAGTGAGTGCCAAGCATTAACACTCAGTGAGCGCCAAGCATTAACACACAGTGAGCGCCAAGCATTAACACACAGTGAGCGCCAAGCATTAACACGCAGTGAGTGCCAAGCATTAACACACAGTGCATTAACACAGTGAGCGCCAAGCATTAACACGCAGTGAGTGCCAAGCATTAACACAGTGAGCGCCAAGCATTAAAACAGTGACACATTAACACACAGTGAGCGCCAAGCATTAACACTCAGTGAGCGCCAAGAATTAACACACAGTGAGCGCCAAGCATTAACACACAGTGAGTGCCAAGCATTAACACTCAGTGAGCGCCAAGCATTAACACTCAGTGAGCGCCAAGCATTAACACTCAGTGAGCGCCAAGCATTAACACACAGTGAGCGCCAAGCATTAACACACAGTGAGTGCCAAGCATTAACACTCAGTGAGCGCCAAGCATTAAAACAGTGAGCGCCAAGCATTAACACACAGTGAGCGCCAAGCATTAACACTCAGTGAGCGCCAAGAATTAACACACAGTGAGCGCCAAGCATTAACACACAGTGAGTGCCAAGCATTAACACTCAGTGAGCGCCAAGCATTAACACTCAGTGAGCGCCAAGCATTAACACGCAGTGAGCGCCAAGCATTAACACACAGTGAGTGCCAAGCATTAACACTCAGTGAGCGCCAAGCATTAACACTCAGTGAGCGCCAAGCATTAACACACAGTGAGCGCCAAGCATTAACACACAGTGAGGGCCAAGCATTAACACACAGTGAGCGCCAAGCATTAACACTCAGTGAGCGCCAAGCATTAACACTCAGTGAGCGCCAAGCATTAACACTCAGTGAGCACCAAGCATTAACACACAGTGAGCGCCAAGCATTAACACAGTGAGCACCAAGCATTAACACACAGTGAGCACCAAGCATTAACACACAGTGAGCACCAAGCATTAACACACAGTGAGCGCCAAGCATTAACACAGTGAGCACCAAGCATTAAGACACAGTGAGCACCAAGCATTAACACTCAGTGAGCGCCAAGCATTAACACACAGGAATTTATCGTCTCAATGTGATGGGTAAAACAAATTTTAGTTGACAATCAGGGTAGTCGTATTTGAGACTTAGTCATCCGCGAAAAGATTAACTTTACCATTTGCCGCCTGGGTTTACCCTCTTATATTCCAGCTGAGGCCAAGAATGTTCACTCAGCACTAACACTAACTGTCAGTTCCTTCATGTTATAACTATAAGTGAGTTTAATCATTCTATACAGAAAATGTTAAACTGCCGCCTACTAGTTGCTGTTTTTTTTTTTTAAGATAAACAAATGTCAACAGACAGATATCATAACTTTATTGTTAATTTCTAACTTAGTATTGTCTGAGAGACTAAGATGCTCCTAATATGAACATACTTGTCAATGGTCCAAGACGGACAGAAACGTCGTCGTAAGCTTCTTTCTCCTGTGTGCAGGTTATTTGTGTACCCTAAAGATATGTATCTTAAAGGCATAAATTTGAGTTTTAAAACTGAGAAGTATATCTAACAATTTCTTAGCTAATAATTGACCGGTCGTGAGACATTAAAACTTGCCTTTCCACTGCAATTAATACGACCCTTAAAGGGGTTGATTTAGAGTTTTTTTTTTTTTGAAGTGCACATTGCGGCAGATAGTGGCCTAGCCTGATCGAGAAACTTTTGTTCATTAAAATTATTCTCCAATTGTTCCTTTATAATTTTATGGTGTCTTAATAACGCTGGCTGTTTACTAAGAACATAGATTTGTGCCCTCATTTGACCAAAGGCTATTCAATAATTAGTGGGTTAATCGGGCTTACTAACGCCATGGTAACGTAACCCAGTATTGCCTCTGTACAATATAATCAGATCACATTGTACCTCTTAGAGGTACAATATGATCAGAAGGTCACACTCACTTGTATTTATTCCTGTAAAGTATAGAATCTAATTACCATAATTTGTAAACAGGTTCTTCTGTTTCTTCACGTAGGGATTTCGTGTGGTGGGGTACAACTTCAGAAAAAATAATTGTAGTCACTACATTTATTGAGTTAATTAGTCAAATATAAATTTGGGGAGATCATGTCATAGGACTCCAGAAGTATTAAACAAGGAAATTTCGCCCGTGTTAATCATATTTCTAACAAAGGAAGAGTGATTGTCACTTCTACTCAAAATTCCGACTGGTCTTACTGTATCTTGTTGAATATTCTTAATGTCCACCCTAACATTACCTTATGCAAGATGTCAATCTGCTCCACGTAAATACTTAGTCGTGATCTTATCAGGAAACCGACCCACTACAACTGCACTCTCTTCTTGTGTCTTCCCAGTCCTACTGTTATATGTATAGTATCATATTTCTGGGTATCAGTCAAGAAGCCTAACAATTTCGTCTTTGTAGGTTTCTCAAGAGTGGCATCTAATTCTTTTAAATATGATCTCCTTAAAAATGTTTTCTGGGAACCCTGTTCAAACATTGAAGTCACTTGTTTATTCTTGCTTTGCTTACCTCGTAGTCTAACTGGCTACGGGCTATGTCGCATCAGCCATACCCCTTTTAACATGACTCACGAAATCGTAATGACACGATTGCAAGCAGACCATACCACGGATGGGGTTTGAACCCGCGGTAAGAGAGTCTCAAATCTCCAGACCGTCGCGTTAGCCACTGGGCCAGCTAGTTTCAATAAAATTCGTCCCCTTTTGTTAATACTGGTTGCCAGTTTAACATTAATGACTCTTGTTTCAAGTTCTTCCTTATTTACGCTCTTATATAATATTAAATGATGATTTCCTTTATTACAGTTTCTACTACTACATTCGTCGATAGGATGTGTGAAAAATTATTATTATTGTTATTATTATGAGCAAATCACCTGAAGGAGGCTTACAGGACATTGCCTGAATTATTACCTGCAAGTAATTTGGGTGAGGTAAGTGGGACTTAAGTCACAGTAGGTCACTGAACTGTAACTCCTTCGAATGCCCACTTCCTCTCTACCTTAACAAAAAGCTAGACCTTACATTGAATTAATGATTATAAAATTAAAACCAGCTACTCTGGTACATTGAAGTTTAGTGGACGTATGGTATTAGGTTTGCTGGGAACACAATATAATTATTATACATAAATTATTAGTGTTATTAAAAAGGAAATTCTTAGTAGCACTTACCATTTAATTACTGGAAGACACTTAATGCCGATGGAATACATCCTAGCTATACCCTAACAGCTAGGATTTACGATGGTCAGTGCAAAAACTACTGTAACTATGGGTAAGCATCACTTAGCTAAGGTGTGTTGTTGGGAAGGACTCATTGAAGTCCTCTATTTCAGTCCTCCACACGCAATTCTTACGGTCCCCCCAAATTTCCTGTTCTATTTCTTCAGCAGGATCTCGTCAGCAATTTTTAAATTACGAACTGAGGCCGATTCACCCCATTAGGCTCCGAGAATGCCCGATTAGTAACAGAATTTCTCACTACAACCAGTGTTCACAAATTCAAAATGACGACGTCTTCCCTCGCCGGCGTCCCTACTGGCTGTTCCACCCCCCCCCCTTCACTTAAAATTTTTCGAAGTGTCCAAACAGCATCATATTTTATTACACAATTATTGTATTATTCATTCATATGTTCTACATTTACTAAATTATGTAAAAAAAAATCCACAGGATGTATTCTGAAACACTTAGTTCACATTTATCAAATTTCTCTAATTTACTGTTTTTTTTTTTTGCCCATGAAACGCATACATAACAGCCTTTAGTGGGATGTTCTCCTTTACACTAAAGATTATTATTTACTTCCTTAACAGGAAATGAGAATTGTTTAATCTGAGAGGGACGTGACCTCTCGATAACTACATTCTCTCTTCTACCATCCTCCCCTCAAGGAAGGTTCCTTGATGTTGGTGAGGGGCTCTTGATTTAGGGAATTGGATCTGTGCTCCAGTTCCCCGAATTAAGCCTGAATGCCTTCCACATCCCCCCCCCCAGGCGCTGTATAATCCTCTGGGTTTAGCGCTTCCCCCCTTGATTATAATAATAATAATAATAATCTTCTACCATCCTGCACCTCTCCTTCCGACAGTATGTCTCTTGTCTCTTCAGACTGTTTCAGACTATGGAACAGAACTCTTCTCCAGGCTGAGGAACTGACAACCTCAAATCTACGACTTTAAGGGTGATGGACTGATTATATCGTCTTCACATCTCTGGAAATAAATGGTATCAAATACCGACACAGTGGAAATATAAAAACATATGCAGTATAATGTGATCCTTTATTGACAACGTTTAGCCCACTGTGTGGGTGAAACGTTGTCAATAAAGGATCACATTATACTGCATATGTTTTTATATCTTCACATCTCTACTGCTCCTGCCTACTTTCTGTACTCGACTGAAGAAGCCTACTGTGTATGCGAAACGTCTCGGAATAAAGTTGCCTAACTGTTGCCCATGTGTCTTACTAACCAATAATAATAATAATAATAATAATAATTATTATTATTATTATTATTGTTATTATTAAAAAATGCAGACTTTGATAGATTTTAAATCATTTATCAGTAATACATAAATATGGCATCAAATATTGACATATTAATCAAGTAGTATTTGCAGATAAAATTCATGTCTTATCAAGGAATATTCACAGAGCCAATTGATAAACATGTTCCTAGTATTGTTTACTTGTGACTTCTAATTCATCGAGCTGCAAGATAACTGAAACACAAGAATATTATTAGTGTTATTGTTAATTCATAGAAATTGTAACATACCGTTTGCTTATTATTGCAACATCATTGCCCTCTTTTTCATGGCCAGACTTTGTCTTGGTCTAGTTCCGTTTCCATAAAGGACCAAACTATATCTGATTCTAGAAAGACCAAAACTGTGGGAATTACTGAATGCATACTAGGTGTGGGAAATACTGTATATTTTCCGAAAATACAGTGTTTTTTGTATGTAAATTGATGGAATATATTGTAGGTAATAAAAATTAATTTGTAAATAAATAAAGAACCAGCGAAATGGGTGAGCGTCGCTGGGGGGAGAGTGGCTATTGTTTTGAATTGACCAAGACAAACGTTAGTGAAAATCGGAAGAATTTTCATCGCTCTAGAGGTTATATTGGGCTTAAAACCTCTCAAATAGGAGCCGAAATTGTTGGAATTGCAGTCCTGCAGAATGTGAGAATTAGGCGACTGGACAGGACTCCGTAATTAGATGGAAACAGGATATTACCACAGCTGATTCGATGTCTATTTATGTTGAAATTCTGGCCATATTTTAGGCAGGGGTTTTGTGTATGACACACTGTAATCTCCAGACTAATTGGTGAGTGGTATTAAGATAAATTCTCCTTCAATGCATATGTATTCATTTTTTAAATTTAATGTACAGTCCACATATTTATAATGTTTTACCAGAATTCCTGGTGATGTATATTTCATTTGAAATTAATATAGGTCCAGAGTGACTTGTGGAGATATAGATTGTAGTAGGTATCGAAGGGGGACATTTTTTGCGACCTAGGTGTCCTAAAAATCCCTACTTGTCTCTGTAACTCTGATAACGAATAATTATCTTTGTAACCATTTACTGGTATGTATCTAATGAGATTCATCCAAGTAAATTTAATTTTCCACACTAGGATTTACTCACCCCAAAGTAGACTTAGGGGCTCTGGATGATCTGTTAGTGCTTCATCCTCCCTCGGTACTGCCCCTCTGGAAAAATATTTGCCACAGGTGAGACCTTTCATATAAAGTTAACGTTCATTATAGTTGTAATAAAGTATACTAGTAATCAGTTAGGGGGAGGGTTGCAATATTATGTTACACAGAATAATAGAACATGACATATCTAAATTAATTCTACACAACTAACCGTTCTACCCGTTTACCCTACGGATATCTAAACCTGCCTAGATGCCCAAAGAGGCTAGAGAATATCTGTTTCTTACAGGGGATATTTGTGGGAATGAGACAACTTGAAGCCTATTATATTATTATTATATGTAATGTTTCACCCATTAGGGAGGTAGGAGAGTCGCCATGTTTTCTTGAAGTTGTCCTCTCACTCACTCCCTCTCTCTAACTCTAATTATATATAAGTAAAACATCAGAGGACAGAGTTTAATGAGTGTACAGATTCCATGCAGGTTATCTAGAGTATCTGAAGCATTTCAGTTCGAAATTGTAATAACATTTCTCCAGGTACAAGCTTGTTAAACAGTGCCGACATAATAGATGCATTCTGAAGGCCAAGTATCTGGCACTATTTACAAGTTCTAAGCGCTAATACCAGGTATAGTGGCAGCCTTGACTGAATATAATGTTTGATGTGACAGAAGATAACTCTTGGCCTATTCGACATGGGTACAACATTAAATGAACACAAACAATTAATACTTCCCTCTATCACATCTCAGGTAACACTGCTCCCTTGAGAGTTGATGCTCAGCTTGGTTTCTCTTTGAGAAGCTTAATCATCTTACAAACTACAGTTCATACAGCAGAGAAGAGAAGTCATTGGTGGAATGACGCGGTAGAGAGAATAGTATAGGGGGAAAAAGCTAACATATGAAAGATTTTTCAAAGTAGAAGTGATATATGGAGGGTGGAGTATATGGAGAGTAAAGGCAAGGTCAAGGGAGTTGTGAAGGAGAGTGAAAAGGAATAAACGAATGCGGACTTACTAGATGGGGGTGGAGATTAGTAGATATAATGGCTGTGAATAGGAACAACCTTCTTAACGTCCTCACTACTGGAGGTAATGATACAGAGAAGCGTAGAAGAGAAGATCTACTTACCAGCTATAAGACAGAAATAAAGTTGGGAAGAAAGAAGGGTTTCTGTCATATGTGGCATTTTGCCACTGAGGAATAGTGGAAATGAATGGTTGTTCAGAACATAGTCAAAGATATGGGTGTTGTTGCAGGATAAATGACAAAAATTGTGATACATTGGATTTTAGAAATATTAGTTACCAAGAGAGTTCGGCAGTTGGTAAAAACTCACTAGGTATCATAACAGTAACAAAAATGCAACAGTTAGGTATCTTTATTATGAAACGTTTCGCCTACACAGTAGGCTTCTTCAGTCAAGTACTTGACTGAAGAAGCCTACTGTGTAGGCGAAACGTTTCATAATAAAGATACCTAACTGTTGCAATTGTGTCTTACCTAACAACCTGTCGGTATTTTATACCATTTTAATGTTCAGTAACAAAAATAGTGGAAAGTTAAAGATAAACAGAGAGAGGATATAGAAGAAAATGCTACTTAGCATTTATTATAAAATAATCGGAGCACTAGGAACAAGATGGACGAATTAAGATTGATTTATGTGCGGGAAACGTTCTGGTTATTGCAGTAACTGAAATACTGTTTAATTTGAAAAGTTGCGACGTGCCTGCTAAATGCCACATTCAGGGATTTAAGCTGTTCAACGTTGAGAAATGAGGTGACGCTATACATCAGAGAATACCCGAACTCCTGCATAAAAAATGGGTATAAAAACCTAAGGAACAGATGCAGAATCTGTTTGGGTAAAATTACCAGGACATGAATAGTTAATTTAAGGTGTAACATACTGACCACCGGAACTTGGGATAAAATTGTTAATGTTTCAAGACATTAACAACACTTCTATGGGTTTTTGAATATTAGCTTCATTGACTGGAATCATTTTACTGGTAATTGAGAGTTCAACCATTTCCTAGAAGCAGTTCATGACTGTTTTTCGAAGCACTTTGTAACAGAACCAACATGAGGGAATTATCTGCTTGATTGAATTTGTCCAATAAACAGTAAAATGAATGTTTTTCTGCCGTTCAGGGATCCGAGAAAGGTATCTCAGTATTGTATAACCCTAACCACCTGTGCCTCAATGTATACGAAAGGAATAGTGCAGTGTGTGGCATAAGTTTCCAATGCAATAAAATATTACCAATGAAGATTTGAAGCGAGTCAGAACATGCATTCACGGGTTATCACATGGAAATTAACACAAGAAAGAAGGAGCACTGCAGCAGGCCTACTGGCCACTAAGAAGCACCAGCTTCGAAGCTAAACTTAAGTAGTCTCCTTTTATCTCACAAAGATTAATATCCTTAAATATATATATATATATATATATATATATATATATATATATATATATATATATATATATATATATATATATATAAATATATATAGTAACCTTGAAGACACTCAGAAGTTAAATCATCAACCTATCAGAGTTGAAGGGTTGAAGCCAATCGGATAAGGCATTCAGAAAATAAAGCAAGAAAAGAAGTATTACGTATTTTTCTAATTTCTTCCTTAAAAAAAAAAAGCAAATTGCGACCTTCACAGGCTACAATTGGCCAACATTCAAGGTTTGATTTAATAAACAAGACAGAACGTTTTATTTAAATTAAGTTTTGTTGGATACACGACACCTTTAGTATTATTACCTAGTCTTTTATTATCGCCTTCCAGTGTGACTGTGAAGAAGTTTCTATTCAGACTGTTTTTTTTTTTTTTTTTTTTTTTTTACACAGGGTTTGACAAGGTTAGGTTGAGGATCCATAACTTTATTGACAAGCTAAGAGCTGTTACCTACATCAGCTGATTTGAAAGCATTTTTATTGTTATGAGACATACAAGTAGGGAACAGGATGAAGTTGGAGCCATCTGTGGGCCAGCATTTTCATTTGATCAACTGACTTTATCTCGTTGACATCATTATGCTGTACGAATGTGTTCCAGACTCGAGTCATCCTGGGTATGTATGATCTCAGATGGAGTGATGTTCTGGAGAAGGGTACAGCCAGAGTGAAGTTGCTGCTGGCTGCCCGTCTTGTTATTGTCTGAAGTTGTTGTTCAGTTTCTCTTCTTTTTCATATTCGTTTCTGCCTCTCCTGCTCATTTCTTTCATTTCTGTAATTTCCTTTCAAAAATTTTTCCAAACTCCTGCACTTTAGCTTTTCCTCTCCGCCTTTTTGGTTGTACCACGGACTCTGTTTTTACCATTCTCCTTTCCAGTTCTCTCTGGCAAGGTATTCCATCAATACTCCAGTCTTGCTGGCTCATTCCCTCAGGTCTTTGTTGTTGTGTCTTTGACATTTTGACACAATAAATTTTTCAACACCAACTACATCATCTTAGTCTTCCGCGTTTCTGGTTTCTCTTGTAGGTCCCAGTTCTTTCAATTTATTTCTTTGCGGTTGAAATCTCTCATAGATAACTTTGTGGTTATGTAAAATTGCTTTGATATCTACACAGATGGGCGGACGAAGGACTTGGACCGCGGTTCGAGCCCCTCGTCCACCCTTCTGTTTATTCATTGATAGTTGTTTATTACAACTTTATTCGAGTTCACTGCTTTGATGTTGTCTTCATATTACTGTCTTGGTTTTCTACTATTTGGTGGTGGGTCGTGGAGCACTACTACTTTGGACTCCCTGGTCTTGGTTGAAACCACAAGGTAGTTATTTGACTTATTTTTGTTTATCAGTCTTATCTCGTCAAAACTCTACTGGTTTTTGATTACCAGTGCAGCTTCTCCACCTTTCCTGTTCCCTGTTTCCTCTCCTCATTATCCGATATCCTGTTATGAACATGGCGTCTCTTATCATTTAAGCTAGTTTTGTCTCTGCAAATATATATTATGTTCAGGGTTCCTATAATTTTCTCTTCTTTTAAATCGTCACTTCTGTGTGATAATTCTTCTGTATCAGTAAACCATTCTGTGGCATGTGGTATACTGTCTTTTTGCTCGTTGCTGAGATGTAAAGAAGGGAAAGATGAGGCTGAGGTTTGTGTGTACATTGTTACAGGGGAAAAGAGGTCAGGATTTTAGCTGTAGATAGTTGGAGGAAGGGAAAGGCAAAGGTGCTTTTGGTAGTGATAGAAAATTGAGTGTGAACTACGAAATGGGCCTGATGAGTGTGTGTGTACTTATCTATTTACTCACCTATTTGTTGTTGCAGGGGTCGAGTTACAGCTCCTGGCCCTGCTTTTTCGCTGGTGGCTACTAGGTCCACTCTCTTCCTGCTCTATGAGCTTTCTGCGTGTGTAATATATATATATATATATATATATATATATATATATATATATATATATGTATGTATATACATACATACATACATATATACATACATACATATATATATACATGAGGTAGTAGGTTGGTAGACAGCAACCACCCAGGGAAGTACTACCGTCCTGCCAGATGACTGTGAAACAAAAACCTGTAACTGTTTTGCATGATGGTAGGATTGCTGGTTTCTTTTTCTGTCTCATAAACACGCTAAGATAACAGGGATATCTTGCTACTCCTACTTACACTTTGGTCACACTTCACAGACACGCACATGCATATATATATATACATACATCTAGGTTTTTCTCCTTTTTCTAAATAGCTCTTGTTCTTTTTTATTTCTTCTATTGTCCATGGGGAAGTGGAAAAGAATCTTTCCTCCGTAAGCCATGCGTGTCGTATGAGGCGACTAAAATGCCGGGAGCAATGGGCTAGTAACCCCTTCTCCTGTATACAATTACTAAAAAAGAGAAGAAGAAAAACTTTATAAAACTGGGTTGCTTAAATGTGCGTGGATGTAGTGCGGATGACAAGAAACAGATGATTGCTGATGTTATGAATGAAAAGAAGTTGGATGTCCTGGCCCTAAGCGAAACAAAGCTGAAGGGGGTAGGAGAGTTTCAGTGGGGGGAAATAAATGGGATTAAATCTGGAGTATCTGAGAGAGTTAGAGCAAAGGAAGGGGTAGCAGTAATGTTAAATGATCAGTTATGGAAGGAGAAAAGAGAATATGAATGTGTAAATTCAAGAATTATGTGGATTAAAGTAAAGGTTGGATGCGAGAAGTGGGTCATAATAAGCGTGTATGCACCTGGAGAAGAGAGGAATGCAGAGGAGAGAGAGAGATTTTGGGAGATGTTAAGTGAATGTATAGGAGCCTTTGAACCAAGTGAGAGAGTAATTGTGGTAGGGGACTTGAATGCTAAAGTAGGAGAAACTTTTAGAGAGGGTGTGGTAGGTAAGTTTGGGGTGCCAGGTGTAAATGATAATGGGAGCCCTTTGATTGAACTTTGTATAGAAAGGGGTTTAGTTATAGGTAATACATATTTTAAGAAAAAGAGGATAAATAAGTATACACGATATGATGTAGGGCGAAATGACAGTAGTTTGTTGGATTATGTATTGGTAGATAAAAGACTGTTGAGTAGACTTCAGGATGTACATGTTTATAGAGGGGCCACAGATATATCAGATCACTTTCTAGTTGTAGCTACACTGAGAGTAAAAGGTAGATGGGATACAAGGAGAATAGAAGCATCAGGGAAGAGAGAGGTGAAGGTTTATAAACTAAAAGAGGAGGCAGTTAGGGTAAGATATAAACAGCTATTGGAGGATAGATGGGCTAATGAGAGCATAGGCAATGGGGTCGAAGAGGTATGGGGTAGGTTTAAAAATGTAGTGTTAGAGTGTTCAGCAGAAGTTTGTGGTTACAGGAAAGTGGGTGCAGGAGGGAAGAGGAGCGATTGGTGGAATGATGATGTAAAGAGAGTAGTAAGGGAGAAAAAGTTAGCATATGAGAAGTTTTTACAAAGTAGAAGTGATGCAAGGAGGGAAGAGTATATGGAGAAAAAGAGAGAAGTTAAGAGAGTGGTGAAGCAATGTAAAAAGAGAGCAAATGAGAGAGTGGGTGAGATGTTATCAACAAATTTTGTTGAAAATAAGAAAAAGTTTTGGAGTGAGATTAACAAGTTAAGAAAGCCTAGAGAACAAATGGATTTGTCAGTTAAAAATAGGAGAGGAGAGTTATTAAATGGAGAGTTAGAGGTATTGGGAAGATGGAAGGAATATTTTGAGGAATTGTTAAATGTTGATGAAGATAGGGAAGCTGTGATTTCGTGTATAGGGCAAGGAGGAATAACATCTTGTAGGAGTGAGGAAGAGCCAGTTGTGAGTGTGGGGGAAGTTCGTGAGGCAGTAGGTAAAATGAAAGGGGGTAAGGCAGCCGGGATTGATGGGATAAAGATAGAAATGTTAAAAGCAGGTGGGGATATAGTTTTGGAGTGGTTGGTGCAATTATTTAATAAATGTATGGAAGAGGGTAAGGTACCTAGGGATTGGCAGAGAGCATGCATAGTTCCTTTGTATAAAGGCAAAGGGGATAAAAGAGAGTGCAAAAATTATAGGGGGATAAGTCTGTTGAGTGTACCTGGTAAAGTGTATGGTAGAGTTATAATTGAAAGAATTAAGAGTAAGACGGAGAATAGGATAGCAGATGAACAAGGAGGCTTTAGGAAAGGTAGGGGGTGTGTGGACCAGGTGTTTACAGTGAAACATATAAGTGAACAGTATTTAGATAAGGCTAAAGAGGTCTTTGTGGCATTTATGGATTTGGAAAAGGCGTATGACAGGGTGGATAGGGGGGCAATGTGGCAGATGTTGCAAGTGTATGGTGTAGGAGGTAGGTTACTGAAAGCAGTGAAGAGTTTTTACGAGGATAGTGAGGCTCAAGTTAGAGTATGTAGGAAAGAGGGAAATTTTTTCCCAGTAAAAGTAGGCCTTAGACAAGGATGTGTGATGTCACCGTGGTTGTTTAATATATTTATAGATGGGGTTGTAAGAGAAGTAAATGCGAGGGTCTTGGCAAGAGGCGTGGAGTTAAAAGATAAAGAATCACACACAAAGTGGGAGTTGTCACAGCTGCTCTTTGCTGATGACACTGTGCTCTTGGGAGATTCTGAAGAGAAGTTGCAGAGATTGGTGGATGAATTTGGTAGGGTGTGCAAAAGAAGAAAATTAAAGGTGAATACAGGAAAGAGTAAGGTTATGAGGATAACAAAAAGATTAGGTGATGAAAGATTGAATATCAGATTGGAGGGAGAGAGTATGGAGGAGGTGAACGTATTCAGATATTTGGGAGTGGACGTGTCAGCGGATGGGTCTATGAAAGATGAGGTGAATCATAGAATTGATGAGGGAAAAAGAGTGAGTGGTGCACTTAGGAGTCTGTGGAGACAAAGAACTTTGTCCTTGGAGGCAAAGAGGGGAATGTATGAGAGTATAGTTTTACCAACGCTCTTATATGGGTGTGAAGCGTGGGTGATGAATGTTGCAGCGAGGAGAAGGCTGGAGGCAGTGGAGATGTCATGTCTGAGGGCAATGTGTGGTGTGAATATAATGCAGAGAATTCGTAGTTTGGAAGTTAGGAGGAGGTGCGGGATTACCAAAACTGTTGTCCAGAGGGCTGAGGAAGGGTTGTTGAGGTGGTTCGGACATGTAGAGAGAATGGAGCGAAACAGAATGACTTCAAGAGTGTATCAGTCTGTAGTGGAAGGAAGGCGGGGTAGGGGTCGGCCTAGGAAGGGTTGGAGGGAGGGGGTAAAGGAGGTTTTGTGTGCGAGGGGCTTGGACTTCCAGCAGGCATGCGTGAGCGTGTTTGATAGGAGTGAATGGAGACAAATGGTTTTTAATACTTGACGTGCTGTTGGAGTGTGAGCAAAGTAACATTTATGAAGGGGTTCAGGGAAACCGGCAGGCCGGACTTGAGTCCTGGAGATGGGAAGTACAGTGCCTGCACTCTGAAGGAGGGGTGTTAATGTTGCAGTTTAAAAACTGTAGTGTAAAGCACCCTTCTGGCAAGACAGTGATGGAGTGAATGATGGTGAAAGTTTTTCTTTTTCGGGCCACTCTGCCTTGGTGGGAATCGGCCGGTGTGATAATAATAAAAATAATAAATGTATGTGTGTATAATTTTGTATGTGTGTCTACAATTACCAGAATCCTGACATACCCAATACTCTGTATTGATTCACGTTGAGCATGGTCACCCGTGTATACATAGAGGCGACATCCCCACCACAACCTACAAGATCTACGCCTCAACAGACATTAAGGTGAAACAATGAAATTCTCCATCTGCCCTCGACTGTTGTACGCGGCGCCAACAAAGTGTTAAATTAATCCTTTCCCTCTTCTCTCTCTCCCTCTCTCTCTCTCTCTCACTTTGTTGTTAGTTGTCGCCTCATGTCGATATTTTCTTCTCTATTATTTTCATGGAATTATTGTTCTTATTGCAATAATAATAATAATAATAATAATAATAATAATAATAATAATAATAATAATAATAATAATACACTTTCATTATCAGATTAAAGAACACTGGTAAAAAGACAATGCAGTGAACTTTTATTGGTACAAAGTTAAACCCACGAATAAGCTTCACCAATCACCAGAAAATTACAGTTTGTATAGAAGCAGCGGTGCAGGTGGACTCTGCTTTGAAAAATTAGTTGAAAAAATACACAAGTAAGATCCTTCCAACGCACATATAATTTATCCTACTTTTTTTTTTTTTTTGTTTAGAGCAACACCTGAAAAACCCGCCCGAGGTGCCGCGTATATGGACATATTCTTTTTGTTTTATGTATGTACTTGATAAAATCTATTAGACGGTGTAACCTTCTAGCAAAAAAAAAAAATATCTGCAATACGTGTCTTTTTTTATCATTTATATTATGAATTTACCTGATATTAGTCAAACTTCTTGATACAATTATAACATGAAAACAAAATCAAGATAATTACCAGCTGCCTGTCTATGTTAATGTTGGAGTAATTTATTACACGAAGTATGTTGTTAAAACACTGCAAGAGAGGATAAAACACATTTTCTTAATTATAGGAAGAGAAGGATGAGGAGAATTAGGAGGAGGAGGAGCTGTTGGTGGAAGGAGAGGCTGGTGGAGGAAAGGGAAGAGGATTACTTGTGAAGATAAGGAGAGGAGGATTATGAGTAGGAGAGGTGGAGATAAAAAAAAATGGTAGAGATAAGGTTGGGAAGAATTCAATAGTTTGAGGGAAGAGTGAGAGTGAGGGGTAAATGAGAGGTAAGAAGTGGAGGTACGTATGGCGGTGAGACGATGGTTAAGAGGGAAAAGTTTAGCTCCTATAATTACCAAGGTGAACAATAATGAACGCCAGGTTATCGTCGTCAACGTTGATAGACATCACCTATGTTACCTTTATTCTGTATATGTATGTGTCCAAATGATCAGTTGTTTTGTGGAAATGAAACTGAACGACTTAAAGAAAGGTATAGTTAGTAGATGATATGAACAACTGCTGGAAAAAATAACAGACTTAGTTTGAACATAAAGGCTTCTTTCTGAATTAAGAAATCAATGCTTAGGTGAGCAGCAGAGACGAAGAGGAATGATTATTGAAATAGTGAAGAATAAAGAGGCACAATACCGTGACTGAAACGTCGTTATAATTTTTATTCCATGTGCAGTTTTTTTGCACGTGGAATTATGAGTTGATAAGATTGGTAAATTGAAAAACAGTTAAATATGAAAGGATTTTACAATAGAAAAAAATGAAAGAAAAGAAATAGAGGTTAATTAAAAAGATGGAGAGCAAATGAGAGAAGTGGTGGGACAGAAATTTTGCAGCTAATGATTAGTTGTTTTGGAAAGTGATAAATATAATGAAAAAGCCTGAGAAGCAAATGAACTTGAGAGTTAAAAGTGAAATTGTGAAATGTTAAATGAATGTTGGCGATTTTGGAGAGGCGAAAAAGAATGTTATTAAAAGTGGATGATGAAAGGAAGGTAGTGAGTTCATTCATGGGACAAGGAAGAACTGGATCTGTTGGGAAGTGAGGATGAAAGAAATGAGTGAAGAAATAGGCATTATTAATGAGGGGTAACGTAATGGGGATAGACGGAATTAAAACTGAGATTCTGAAAACTTGCACGGTCAAGATCACTAGTAACATGGCTCTCAGATATATAGATTGAAACTAAACAAATCCCCGGGTCCTGATGAACTATTCTCAAGAAATATAAAGGAATGTAAGAAGAAGCTTAGCAAACCATTAGGTAATCTTTTCAACATATCACTACAAACTGGTATAGTGTCGGATAACTGGGAAATCTACAGAGTAGGAGATAGACCAATTATCTTAACCTCCATTGTGGGATGATTGATGGAATCAATAATTACTGAGGACACTTGGAGTTTACCTGGAGAGGGTTTCGGGGGTCAACGCCCCCGCGGTCCGGTCTGAGACCAGGCCTCATGGTGAATCAGGGTGTGATCAACCAGGTTGTTACTGCTGGCCGCACGCAAGCTGACGTACGAACCACAGCCCGGTTGGTCAGGTACTGACTTTAGGTGCCTGCCCAGTGCCTTGTTGAAGACAGCCAGGGGTCTATTGGTAATCCCCCTTATGTATGCTGGGAGGCAATTGAACAGTCTTGAGCCCTGGACACTCATTGTGTTGTCTTTCAATGTACTCGTGGCGCCCCTGCTTTTCATTGAGGGAATGATGCATCTCCTGCCGAGTCTTTTGCTTTCATAGGGAGTGATTTTCGTGTGCAGGTTTGGTACCAAACCCTCCAGGACCTTCCAAGTGTTTACTAACATGTATCTCTCTCGCCTGCGTACGAGGGAATACAGATCAAGGACCTTCAACCGTTCCCAGTAGTATAGGTGCCTTATCGTACTTATGTGTTCCATGAAAGTTCTTTGTACACTCTCCAGGTCTGCAATGTCGCCAGCTCGAGGCCACCTTGAAAGAAATTAATCAATGAATTTCAGAATGGATTTACAAAAAAATGTACCTGCTTTAAGAATTTACTAACCTTTAACTAAGGTATCTGAGGTGGTAAATCATGGTAATGAATATGGGTATGCGCGTGCGCGTGTGTGCATGTCTGGGTGTGTATGTGTGAGAGTCTCTTCGTATGTTTACACTGTTATTTAAGTTACTGTCAGTTTCAAAAACCTTCTTGTCCTGCTCATACACATATTTTCTGCTATGTTAGTGTATCTTTAAGAATATAAGAAAGAAGGAACACTGCAAAAGGCCTACTGACCCATGCGGAACAGGTCTATTTCCCCCCCGGATTAGACCAATGCCCCAACCCCCCGGATTAGCCCAATGACCCACCCAGTCTGGTCACCTCCACTCAAGGATGGAGCACTGCACCAGACCCAGCAGCACAAGCTAGTCAGGTCCAACTCACACCCACCCACACCCACTCATGTATTTATCTAACCTATTTTTAAAACTACACAACGTTTTAGCATGAATAACTGTACTTGGGAGTTTGTTCCACTCATCCACGACTCTATTACCAAACCAGTGCTTTCCTATATCCTTCCTGTATCTAAATTTTTCCAACTTGAAACCATTGCTACGAGTCATGTTTTGGCTGGAAATTTTCAGCACGCTATTTACATCCTCTTTATTTATTCCTGTTTTCCATTTATACACCTCGATCATATCCCCCCTAATTCTACGCCTGTCGAGAGAGTGCAGATTCATAGGGAAGATTTCTGATACATGGGATCATCTTTGTCATCCTCCTCTGTACGTTTTCCAGAGCATTTATATCCATTCTGTAATACGGTGACCAGAACTGAGCAGCATAATCTAAATGAGGCCTAACCAATGATATATAGAGTTGAAGAACATCCTGAGGACTTCTATTATTTATACTTCTAGATATGAAGCCAAGAATTCTGTTAGCTTTATTGCGAACACTAATGCACTTTTGTCTTGGTTTCAGATTGCTGCTAACCAGAACTCCTAAATCCTTTTCTCAAGCAGTAATATCAAGATCTACATTATTTAGTTTATATGTGGCATGGTTATTTAACTGTCCAACATTTAGAACTTTGCATTTGTCAGTATTAAACTGTATCTGCCATTTCTCCGACTATTGCATCAGTCTATTCAAATCATTCTGGAATGCTCTAGTGTCCTCATTAGAATGAATTGGACGGCCTATTTTGGTGTCATCAGCAAATTTGCTTATGTCGCTATTTATTCCCTCATCTATGTCATTTATGTAAATTGTGAACAACAACGGGCCCAACACTGACCCCTGAGGAACACCGCTTGTGACGTGCCCCCATTCTGATTTCTCCCCATTTATGCAAACTCTCTGCTGTCTATTTGTCAGCCATGTCTCTACCCAGGAAAAAATTTCTCCTATTCCGTGTGCCTTAAGTTTCCTCAGTAGCCTCTGGTGAGGAACTCTATCGGAAGCCTTACTGAAGTCCATATACACAATATCATATTCATTACCATGATCTACCTCCTCAAACACCTCAATGAAAAAAGTTTGTAAATTCGTAAGACAGGAACACCTCTTTGTAAGACCGTGTTGAGATTCATTAATCAATCTGTGCCTGTCAAGATGGCTACGAATTGCTTCGGCAATTATTGATTCCATAAATTTTCCCACTATGGAGGTAAGGCTTATTGGTCTATAGTTCGAAGCCAAGGACCTGTCACCTGCCTTGTAAATAGGTATTACATTTGCCATTTTCCACTTATCAGGCACTATGCCAGTTTGTAGTGATATGTTAAAAAGATTAGCCAAAGGTATGCTAAGTTCCTCTTTACATTCCTTTAACACCCTTGCAAACAGTTCATCAGGACCTGGGGATTTGTTAGGTTTTAGTTTCTCTATTTGTCTGAGGACCATGTCACTAGTTACCGCAATCGTACATAGTTTATTATCATCCTGTTCTACATAATCTATTATTTCAGGAATATCGCTAGTATTTTCCTGGGTGAAAACTGAGAGGAAGTAGGTATTGAGAATTTCACATATATCCTTATCACTGTCAGTGATCTGACCAGAGTTACTCTTAAGTGGGCCAATCTTGTCCCTAATCTTCTGTATACCTGAAAGAATCCCTTTGGGTTATTCTTTAAATCCCTTGCGACCTTAGGCTCGTAATCCCTTTTTGCTTTTCTTATTCCTTTCTTTATTTCTCTCTTTAATTGAATATATTGATTTCTTAGCTGCCCATTCCCTCTTTTGATACGCCTATATATGCCTCTCTTTTGACCAATGAGATGTTTTAATCTATTGTTCATCCATTTGGGATCATTTTTGTTAGATCTAATTTCCCTACTCGGAACAAAAGTTGTCTGGGCAGCTAGAACTATGCTCTGAAAAAGCGTCATATTGGCAACCAAGATCACCTACCTGACCCATAGTCAGGACATCCCAGTTTAGCCCACCCAGGTAATTTTTCAGTCCCATGAAGTCGGCCAAGCGAAAATCTGAGACAGAGATTTGATTGCAGTTATCCGGGTAATTCCATGATATATTGAAACTAAGTGATTTGTGATCACTTTCCCCAAGCTCATCATTAACCTAAAGATTATTAATTAGTGAATCTTTGTTGGCAAGAACTAAGTCAAGCAGATTGTTTCCTCTAGTTGGTTCTGTCACAACCTGTTCTAAAAAGCAATCCTGAACCGTATCAAGAAAGTCACTAGACTCAAGATTTCCTGTCATATTGTTCCAATCAATTCGTCTAAAGTTAAAATCTCCCATTATCACAACATTTTCATATCTAGATGCCTTATGAATTTCGTCCCATAACAGCTTACTGCACTCCCTATCAAGGTTTGGGGGCCTATAAATCACACCCAAAATTAATTTGTCACGTCCCTCGAGAAACTGTAGCCAAACAGATTCTGTGTTCGATGTTTCTAATCTTATATCATGTCTAAGTCAACAATTTAAATTTTCTCTGACATACATCGCCACACCACCACCCTTCCTGTTGACCCTATCAGTGTGGAATAGTTTATAACCCTGTATGTTGCATTCAGAAGGCATTTCTCTATCTTTCAGGTTGAACCAGGTCTCTGTTATACCAATAATATCTATATTGCCTCACTGATGTGTGTCGATCTAGCATGTGGTATCACCACTAGCCTTCCTAGTTTCTCTTTCCTACTAAAAGTTAAGTGCTCTGTGTATGATAATCAGCTTTCCAGAGCATTGTGTGTGTTTGTGTATGTGGGTGTGTGTGTATCTGTGTGTGTGTGTGTGTGTGTGTGTGTGTGTGTGTGTGTGTGTGTGTGTGTGTGTGTATTTCTCATATTCATTAGAACATAAGAACATAATAAAGAAGGAACACTGCAAAAGGTCTACTGACCCATGCGGAGCAGGTCCATGTCTCCCCCGGATAAGACCAATGACTTCCCCCCTGGATTAGCCCAATGACCCACCCAGTCTGGTCACCTCCACTCAAGGATGGAGCACTGCACCAGACCCAGCAGCACAAGCTAGTCAGGTCCAACTCACACCCACCCACATCCACTCATGTATTTATCTAACCTATTTTTAAAACTACACAACGTTTTAGCATGAATAACTGTACTCGGGAGTTTGTTCCACTCATCCACGACTCTATTACCAAACCAGTGCTTTCCTATATCCTTCCTGAATCTGCATTTTTCCACCTTGAAACCATTGCTGAGAGTCCTGTCTTGGCTGGAAATTTTCAGCACGCTATTTACATCCCTGTTTTCCATTTATACACCTGTTTATACATCCCTGAATATTCCTGTTTTCCATTTATACACCTCGATCATATCCCCCCTAATTCTACACCTTTCGAGAGAGTGCAGATTCAGTCTATCCTCATAGGGAAGATTTCTGATACATGGGATCATCTTTATTATCCTCCTCTGTACGTTTTCCAAAGCACTTATATCCTTTCTGTAATATGGTGACCAGAACTGAGCAGCATAGTCTAAATGAGGCCTAACCAAGGATATATAGAGTTGAAGAACAACCTGAGGACTTCTATTATTTATACTTCTAGATATGAAGCCAAGAATTCTGTTAGCTTTATTGCGAATACTAATGCACTGTTGTCTTGGTTTTAGACTACTGCTAACCAGAATTCTTAAATCCTTTTCGCAATCAGTAGTATTAAGATCTACATTATTTAGTTTATATCTGGCATGATTATTTAACTGTCCAACATTTAGAACTTTGCATTTGTCAATATTAAACTGCATCTGCCACTTCTCCGACCATTGCATCAGTCTATTCAAATCATCCTGGAGTGCTCTAGTGTCCTCATTAGAATGAATTGGACGGCCTATTTTGGTGTCATCAACAAATTTGCTTATGTCGCTATTTATTCCCTCATCTATGTCGTTCATGTAAATTGTGAACAACAACGGGCCCAACACTGATCCCTGAGGAACACCGCTTGTGATATGCCCCCATGATTTAACACTTCAGATACCTTAGTTAAAGGTTAGTAAATTCTTAAGGCAGGTACATTTTTTTTTGTAAAGCCATTCTGAAATTCAATGATCAATTTATGTCCCCAGATATCATAACAGTCACAGAAACGAAACTAACTGAGACAATAACAGATGCAGTCTTCCCATCAGGATATCAGATCCTGAGGAAAGATAGGAGGAGTAGAGGGGGAGGAGGGGTTGCACTGCTCATAATAAAAAAACCATTGGGGATATGAGGAAATGGAAGGCATGGACGAGACTGGAGAAAGTGACTACGTAGTAGGTACAATTCAGTCTGGAGAACATAATTTAGTCTTTGCAGTGATGTATAACCCACCACAGAACTGCAGGAGGCCAAGAGAGGAATACGAAGAGAGCAGAGGGATGGTGGACACACTGGCTGAGGTGGCAAGAAGAACTCATTCGAGCAGAGCAAAGTTACTGGGAAAACCTGGTGCAACATGGGGGTCCCAAAACATGAGCCAAGATGATTGATGTGGTACTGAAAAGTCTCATGCATCAACATGTCAGGGACACCAACAGAAAGAGAGGGGAGGATGAACCAGCAAGACTAGACCTAGTGTTCACCCTGAGCAGTTCAGACACTGAGGACATCACATATGAGAGGCCCCTTGGAGCTAGTGATCACGTGGTTCTGAGTTTTGATTATATAGTAGAGTTGAGTGGAGAGGGTAACAGGAGTTGAATGGGAAAAGCCAAACTGTAAAAGGGGGGACTACACAAGCATGAGGAACTTCCTGCAGGAGGTTCAGTGGGACACAAGAACTGGTAGAAAAGTCAGTAAACGAAATTGAATACATAACAACAAATGCAAGGAGGCAGAGGAAAGGTTTGTTCCCAAGGGCAACAGAAATAATGGGAAGACAGAAGTGAGTCCTTGGCTTACCCGAAGGTGTAGGAAGGCAAAAATCTAAGTGCACCAGAGAAAAGGTACAGGAGGCAAAGGACCCAGGAAAATGAGGTTAATGGAAGAAACAGAAACTAGTATGCACAGATAAGGAGGGAGGCCCAGCGGCAATACGAAAATGACATAGCATCGAAAGTCAAGTCTGACGCGAAACTGCTGTATAGCAACATTAGGAGGAAGACAACAGTCGAAGACCAGGTGATCAGGCTGAGGAAAGAAGGTGGGGAACTCACAAGAAACAATCAAGAGGTATGTGAGGAGCTGAACACTAGATTTAAGGAAGTATTTACAGTGGAAACAGGAAGACCTCTGGGAAAACAAAACAGAGAGGGGCACCAACAAGGAATATACCAACATGTGTTGGATGACATACACACAACTGAGGAGGTGAAGAAGCTAAGGGACCTTGATATCTCAAAGGCAATGGGACTAGACATCTCCCCGAAGGTCCTTAGAGAGGGAGCAGAAATGCTGTGTGTGCCATTAGCCACAATCTTCAACATATTCCTTGTAACTGGGCAACTTCTTGAGGTATAGAAGATGGCAAATCTAGTTCCCATTTTCAAAAGAAGAGACAAAAAAGGAACTAAACAATAGACCAGTGTCACTGACGTCCATGGTTTGCAGTGTCCTGGAGAAGATTATCAGGAGGAGAGTGGTGGAACACCTGGAACAGAGCAAGAGTATAAATGTCAATCAGCACGGATTCATGGAAAGCAAATCCTGTGTCACAAACCTTCTGAAGTTTTATGATAAAGTAACAGAAGTAAGACATGAGAGAGAGGGGTAGGTTGATTGCATTTTCTTGGACTGCAAGAAGGCCTTCGACACAGTTCCACACAAGAGATTAGTGCAGAAGCTAGAGGATCACGTGCAGATAGCAGGAAGGGCACTGCAATGGATCAGAGAATACCTGACAGGGAGGCAACAACGAGTCATGGTATATGATTAGGTATCACGATACTAGGATCTGCATGAGGCTGTCATCTGCTGAGGACGCGGTTAACCTCCAAGAAGATATAAACAAAGTTTTCCAGTGGGCAACGGTAAACAATATGATGTTCAATGAGGACAAATTCCAACTACTCCGTTATGGAAAACTGGAGGAGATAATAACTAGAACAGAGTATACTACTGACTCCGGCCATACAATAGAGCGGAAAAATAATGTAAGGGACCTGGGAGTAGTAATGTCTGAGGATCTCACTTTCAAGGATCACAACAGTGCCACGATCGCACGTGCAAAGAAAATGATAGGATGGATAATGAGAACTTTCAAAACGAGAGATGCCAAGCCCATGATGATCCTTTTCAAATCACTTGTTCTCTCTAGGCTGGAATACTGCTGTACATTAACATCTCCATACAAAGCAGGTGAAATCGCAGATCTAGAGAGTGTACAGAGATCCTTTACTGCACGTATAAGTTCTGTCAAGCACCTTAACTACTGGGAACGCTTGGAAGCACTTGACTTGTACTCGTTGGAACGCAGGAGGGAGAGATATATCATAATCTACACTTGGAAAATCTTGGAAGGAATGGTCCCAAATCTGCACACAGAAATTACTCCCTACGAAAGTAAAAGACTGGGCAGGCGATGCAAAATGCCGCCAATAAAAAGTAGGGGCGCCATTGGTACACTAAGAGAAAACACCATAAGTGTCCGGGGCCCAAAACTGTTCAACAGCCTCCCATCAAGCATTAGGGGAATTGCCAATAAACCCCTGGCTGCCTTCAAGAGAGAGCTGGACAGATACCTAAAGTCGGTGCCGGATCAGCCGGGCTGTGGCTCGTACGTTGGACTGCGTGCGGCCAGCAGTAACAGCCTAGTTGATCAGGCCCTGATCCATCGGGAGGCCTGGTCGTGGACCGGGCCTCGGGGGCGTTGATCCCCGGAATAACCTCCAGGTAACCAGGTAATCACAGTGGGCACCTGTGATGAGCTGGGTCCCACAGGGGTCGGTCCTAGGACCAGTGCTATTTTTGGTATATGTGAATGGCATGATGGAAGGGATAGACTCAGAAGTGTCCCTGTTCTCAGATATGAAGTTAATTAGAATTAAATCAGAAGAGGATCAGGCAGGACTTCAAAGAGACCTTGACAGGTTGGACACCTGATCCAGCAACTGGCTTCTCGAATTTAACCCCGCCAAATGCAAAGTAATGAAGATCGGGGAAGGGCAAAGAAGAACGCAGACAGAGTATAGGCTAGGTGGCCAAAGACTGCAAACCTCGCTCAAGGAGAAAGATCTTGGGGTGAGTATAACATAGAGCAAGTCTACAGAAGCATACATCAACCAGATAACTGCTGCAGCATATGGGTACCTGGCAATAGTGTTCCGATACCTTAGTAAGGAATCGTTCAAGACACTCTACACTATACGTCAGGCCCATTCTGGAGGATTGTTGCAACCCCTGAATGGGTTGCAATGATTATTATGTATATATATAATTATTGTCTTTTCATATAATTTTATACTGCTTATATTTGCGATAATAGCTAAATCGTAAATGTATTGCTTTATATTGTTATTTGACTTAGCTTCCTTTGGTTAGGTAGGATGTAACATATTATGTGCTCAGTTCAAGTCTTGATTGTCTAACTACTGTAATTATCGCTTGTGGCTCGTTAGACTGCTGGCTTCTGTTTCTGAGCTGCAGCTGTATGCGGAGCTATCACGTGATCGAGGAGGGGGGGGTGTCCTCACCTCGCCTGAAGTATTCAGTCTGGTCTAGACTCTCTTGGTGGTTGGACAGATTGTCTGTCTCATTATTCTTGTTAGTTCTGTAGAACTCTGTTCACAGAACATTGTATAGACTTAATGATTTTCGACGTTGTACTGAGGTTGTGTGTCGCATAGACACTCTAAACAACTCAGGTCCTGAGCGGTAGCTTCTGACCTAACTTGTACTGGTATCTGTGTATTATCACAGTCGGGGATTTTCTTATGCTGAACTTAGATTCAGTAGTATGGGAGTTTGGTGACTTGTGGAGGATCTGCTGATGGTCCCTACTAGCTATCGTTATATTATCTCCTTGTTCCTGATTCTGTGTCGCAGTTGCTTGTTATATTGCTATTGGGCTTAGCATTCTTTTTACTGTTCAAGCAGACTGTTCTGGCTGTCAGTTGGTCAAGAAGTTAGTTTATTTGAGGACTTTGTCAGTCACTTGTTTAAGTCTAGTCGAGTCGTGAGACATAGCGAACTACTTAGAGCACTTACACACATACACACAAACTTACTTGTACATATTTGTAATATCTTATTAAATGTTAATGTACCAGACGGTACTTAAGAATTATAAATGTGATATGTGCTTTCAGCACAATACTATTGTATATGAGAGAAGTGATTATTATTAATTTGTTTGAAGTGATTGATTTAATTTAATTTGATAATATACCTCTAGACTTAATAAATTTATTAAATTTTAATTTCTCTAGTTAGTAGCCTAACAGTTGTAATCCTGAAGCACTATTGAATCATACTGAATTCTAATGGATAATTGGACAAGGATGCTGACTAATTGTTACGAAAACCCAGTAACAGGCTGGATGCTAGAAGGGCAGTCCTTTCTAGTATTCACTGGAGATCTCTAAGCTTTTAGAATCGCGTTTTTTGTAACAAGGATCCAGTACCAGTTTGGAACCCACACTTTATCAAGCATGTCAAGAAATTAAAGAAAGTGAAAAGGTTAGTTCCAGAGATAAGGGAAATGTCCTACGAAGAAAGGTTAAGGAAAATCGGCCTGACGACACTGGAGTAGAGGAGGGTTAAGGGAGACATGATAAAGACATACAAAATACTGCATGGAATAAACAAGGTGGACAGAGACCGGATCTTACAGAGATGGGACACAGAAACAAGGGGTCACAGATGGAAGTTGAAGACTCAGATGAATCACAGGGATATTAGGAAGTATATCTTCAGTCACAGAGTTGTCAGGAAGTGGAATAGTCTGAGAAGTAATGTAGTGGAGGCAGGAACCATATAGCTTTAAAGAGATTATAAAGCTCATGTAGCAAGAAGAGTGATCTAGTAGCGACTAGTGAAGAGGCGGGGCCAGAAGTTGTGACTCTGGCCCTTCAACCACAACTAGGTAATTACACATATATATGTACACCCATATATATACACTCATAACGCACACACGCACACTGCCCGCTAAACTGCTCCCTCCCCTGCTCCCCCTCTCTTCCTCCTTTTTTTTCTCTCTCCTTCCTTTACCTCCCTTTATTTCTCCCTCTCCCCCTCTTCCATTTTTCTCCCCTTGTGACTATCCCTCCCCCTCTTTCATCTTATTTCTTCCTCTTTCCCCATCCACATCTGTCCCCCTTCACCACTGTCTCCCCCTCCCACTACTCCCAACAAGCGCCTCCACACATGCAACACAAATTTTCCCTTCTGTGGTAAAAAAAAGGGTTACCAAAGAGCAGGGCAGAGAACCAGGGGACTGGTGGACGACCCTGGGAGGGAAGATTGGGAGGCAGGGCTTACAAAAAGGGAGGAAGAGTGGGGAAGGAAGCTACACGCTAGTCTGGCAAGTGATGTAGTGGAGGCAGGAACCATACATAGTTTTAAGATGAGGTATGATAAAGGTCATGGAGGAAGGAAAGGACCTAGTTGCCACCAGTGAAGAGGCAGGGCCAGGAGATATGCATCGACCCCTGCAACCACAAATAGGTTATTACAAATAGGCGAGTACACACACAAACACTATACAAATACTGGTTCTCTTATAAAAAGATCTCCACATAGGTAGAGTATTTTCATTTAATTTGCCTGTTACCAGTGTAGTAACAGGGGAGACTTTGGGATTACAAAATAAGCATTACAATTCCTAATCTTTACTATTAACTAAATTTTATGAAAATACGGAGTCAAACTCCCAATCTTATCTTTGGTATAGATATGTATATTTTATATACAATGTCACATACACAATATCAAATCACAATTATGAAGTAAATTTATATCTTTGGTATCACTTCTTTGGTACAGAATTATCACATTTACAAAGAAACAATGTTACAAACACGACTATCCTTTACATAGTAGAACTATCTACCGACATAAAAGAACTTCCACAAATATTACACGACACCATTATAACACTACTGTCTCTCAGTGTCACGACACCCTTTTCTCCGCGTTATAACACCTCTGCTGTGTCACACGACACCATTTTCTCTGTGTTATAACACCTCTGCTGTGTCACATGACAACTTTCTTTCCTTGTCTGACACTAACATTTCTCCCAATGACACCGTCGTGGGATAAGGCCATAGGGGCCAGCAGTCATTGTGCCAGCAGGAAACTATGTCCATTCGTTGTACCAGCAGGAAATTATGTCCAGTTGTTGTGCCAGCAAGAAACTAGTCAAGCTGGTGTACTTAGTCAGGCAGTCAGGTAACTCTGAGGCCGTCGAACTGTGGACTTAGTGAAGCCGTGGTGAACACTGTCAGTAAGGCCCTTCTTTTTGATTATAATAATAATAATGTCAGTAAGGTCGGCTCAGCAGTCCTCACATTAGGTTTGATGACGTATCTAGTGGTACTGCAGGTTAACAATCTAACCACCAGTTTGGTAGGAGGCCACAACACACACACGTACACACACACACACATTATATATATATATATATATATATATATATATATATATATATATATATATATATATATATATATATATATAATATATATATTATATATATATATATATACATACATATACATGCCATGCCCAATACGTTACAATGTGACAGCGTGCGATTTTGGCTTAAATAGCAACGCATTTCTTGCTGAATATGGCAAGCGAAAATTTGTCTGCAATAATTTCGTTAGGTTCATTCTGAACCATTCATTCCTTACATTTTCTCAAATCCCCATTGGTTTTTAATGAGCAGTGCAACCCCTCCTCCTCCTCTGCTCCTTCTATCTTTCCTCTGGATCTGATATCCGGGTTTGAAGATTGTGTCTGTTATTGTATCAGTGAGTTCTGTTTCTGTGATTGCTATGATGTCTGGAGATGTCTCATTGATTCTTTTATGCCACTCGCATTTATTTGTTATTCCATCCGCGTCTGTATACCAAACCTTCAACTTCTTTTCTAAAACTGTGGTCCAGGAAGAATGGTGTGGTTGGGGGAGTGGGAGCCCTGGTGGGGGCCTATGGAGGGTTGCAGTGGGGTGGGGTTTGAGATGAGGGGGTGGGGGCAGAGTACCTTTGCTGGGTTGCTGTAGGGGTGGGGTTTGTGGTGTGGGGGTGGGGACATAGGGAACAGTGTGTGGGTTTTGGTTTAGATTGTTCAGTTACATTGGGGTTATCATGGTTGGATTCCCTCTGTGGGTGTTTCTAGAGGAGGGTGTGCTTACTCTTCCACCTGGATTTGGGTTCTCCTGCCCATTACCTCCCATTCCTCCTTTCGTCTTTGTATCTTCTCTTTCAGAATCATCCTTTCTTCTTGTGTTCAGTCTCGATTGAGGTACATTCTCCGGTACTCCAGTTTGTCCCTCTTGCAAACCACCAGTTCTCCGAAAATTTGTCAACTGGGTTATGTCGTCCTCACCTACTGCTTTCATGATGCTCTCAATTGCTTTTTTCTCCTGTTTTCTTGCATCATAGGTTTCCCCTTCAACCTCCTGGAGCCAGTAGACAAAAACTGATTTCTCCCTTTCATCCTCCCACTGTATCTTCCTTTGCATCCTGAGGTGATTTAGTTCCTTCCATTGAAGCATTTCTTCCTTCAATCTCTTCCCTGGCTGATGCCCCTGTGCTCAGTGGTCTGCTTTTCCTGATCAGCTGTTCCTGTCTGTAGTATGCAGTCTGTTCTTGTTTGTAGTCCCCTCATTTGTTCTTGTTCTGCTTCCCATATTTTCTTGGTCTCCATGCAGGTCTGATAGGGCCTTTGCATACAGTATAGCTCCTTTGCTTCCTACAGTCCCCTCATCTGTGACTGATTGAGACACTTATGCAGCATATGGGAATCTTTATTCAGGAAACGTTTCGCCACACAGTGGCTTCATCAGTCCAATACAAAGAGGAAGGCGTAAGGAGAGGAGGAGTATGAGGTAATCAGTCCCTCAGCCTGGAGTCGATGTGTTCAGTCCATCAATCTTGTAGAATGTACAGCATAGGTATGTATGTATAATGTTCGCCAAGACCATAGTCCTGGCACGGGTCCCAATCTTGCGATGACCCGTGGCTTATATACTGTAGTGAGGTGACTTCGACTAGTGGATAGTACCACTATGATCCCGCCTCCGTCTGCTTTAAGTCACCTCACTACAGTATATAAGCCACGTCTACGGCCCTATGCTGTACATTCTACAAGATTGATGGACTGAACACATCGACTCCAGGCTGAGGGACTGATTACCTCATACTCCTCCTCTCCTTACGCCTTCCTCTTTGTATTGGACTGATGAAGCCACTGTGTGGCGAAACGTTTCCTGAATAAAGATTCCCATATGCTGCATAAGTGTCTCAATCTTCAACTTGTCGGTTTTTCAAACCATTCATCACAACTGTCAGACACTGCAGCATCATGGGATCTTCTTACAAAGAATTCTTCAACGCTTGTTCAACCTTTGGACAAATACCTACTTCGACTAGTGGATAGTACCACTATGATCCCGCCTCCGTCTGCTTTAAGTCACCTCACTACAGTATATAAGCCACGTCTACGGCCCTATGCTGTACATTCTACAAGATTGATGGACTGAACACATCGACTCCAGGCTGAGGGACTGATTACCTCATACTCCTCCTCTCCTTACGCCTTCCTCTTTGTATTGGACTGATGAAGCCACTGTGTGGCGAAACGTTTCCTGAATAAAGATTCCCATATGCTGCATAAGTGTCTCAATCTTCAACTTGTCGGTTTTTCAAACCATTCATCACAACTGTCAGACACTGCAGCATCATGGGATCTTCTTACAAAGAATTCTTCAACGCTTGTTCAACCTTTGGACAAATACCTACTTCGACTAGTGGATAGTACCACTATGATCCCGCCTCCGTCTGCTTTAAGTCACCTCACTACAGTATATAAGCCACGTCTACGGCCCTATGCTGTACATTCTACAAGATTGATGGACTGAACACATCGACTCCAGGCTGAGGGACTGATTACCTCATACTCCTCCTCTCCTTACGCCTTCCTCTTTGTATTGGACTGATGAAGCCACTGTGTGGCGAAACGTTTCCTGAATAAAGATTCCCATATGCTGCATAAGTGTCTCAATCTTCAACTTGTCGGTTTTTCAAACCATTCATCACATCTGTGACTGACATAGAAGTTTCTGATGTCATGGCTGTACTGTCCTTTGGTTCTTGAGGCTGTTTCAGATTTCTTAGTTCCTCCTCTAAGCTCTATATCTTAGCTTAAGCAGCTATGGCATGCATCTCCCATTTCCTACTCTCTGCAGCTATCCTCTCCTCTATTTTCTTGCTGATCTGTTCTAGCTTCCTTCTTCACTCTTCCTCCCTTTTTGTGAGCTCTGCCTCCCAATTTTCCCTACCAGGTTCATCCACCAGACCCCTGGTTCTCTGCCCTGCTCTTTGGTAACACATTTTTTTTCCTTCCTTTTTTTCTTCTTTTACCACAGAAAGAAGAGCTTATGTATTTTCAGGAGTGAGTGCATGTGTGTATGGTGGTGGGTGTTTGTTGTAGGATTGTAGGGAGCAAAAGGGGGAGGGGGGTAGGGAGGGGGAGAAGGATACAGAGTGGGAGGGGGGACAGTGGTAGAGGGGGAGAGAGATTAGGTGGTACAAGGAGAGAGGGGGAAAGGAAGTGGGGGATAAGATGAGGAAAAGGGAGAGGAGGAGAGAGTGTGTGTGTGTGTGTGTGTGTGTGTGTGTACTCACCTAATTGTACTCACCTAATTGTTGTTGCAGGGGTCGAGACTCAGCTCCTGGCCCCGCCTCTTCACTGATTGCTACTAGGTCCTCTCTCTCTCTGCTTCCTGAGCTTTGTCATATCTCTTCTTAAAACTATGTATGGTTCCTGCCTCCACTACTTCCCTTGCTAGGCTATTCCACTTCCTGATGATAAATTAGACACATGTGCAACTCTTGGGTATCTTTATTGAGGAAACGTTTCGCCACACAGTGGCTTCATCAGTCCATACAAATGAGAATCTTGAAGAACAGGAGGAGAATGAGGTAATCAGTCCCTCAACCTTGAGTCGATGTGGTCAGTCCATCAATCTTGAATAGAATACGGCATACGTGCTGAGAAGGAGCTTATAAACCGTTGGCAGGAGAGGTGCAGCAGTCATAGGTCGTGTAACATTTGTTCAATGTTGAAGTAGGTCGTGCCCAAGAATTAGGCAAGCGGAGAATTCCCAAGTATTAAGATCCCAAGAAGTTGCAGTGTCTGACAGGTTTGTAGATGAATGGTTCAGAGAACCGACATGTTGATAAATTAGACACATGTGCAACTCTTGTTTGTAGTCCCCTCATTTGTTCTTGTTCTGCTTCCCATATTTTCTTGGTCTCCATGCAGGTCTGATAGGGCCTTTGCATACAGTATAGCTCCTTTGCTTCCTACAGTCCCCTCATCTGTGACTGATTGAGACACTTATGCAGCATATGGGAATCTTTATTCAGGAAACGTTTCGCCACACAGTGGCTTCATCAGTCCAATACAAAGAGGAAGGCGTAAGGAGAGGAGTATGAGGTAATCAGTCCCTCAGCCTGGAGTCGATGTGTTCAGTCCATCAATCTTGTAGAATGTACAGCATAGGGCCGTAGACGTGGCTTATATACTGTAGTGAGGTGACTTCGACTAGTGGATAGTACCACTATGATCCCGCCTCCGTCTGCTTTAAGTCACCTCACTACAGTATATAAGCCACGTCTACGGCCCTATGCTGTACATTCTACAAGATTGATGGACTGAAC
Source organism: Cherax quadricarinatus (assembly GCF_038502225.1). Taxonomy (NCBI): domain Eukaryota; kingdom Metazoa; phylum Arthropoda; class Malacostraca; order Decapoda; family Parastacidae; genus Cherax; species Cherax quadricarinatus. The sequence continues at coordinate 49,285,571 of NC_091293.1, forward strand.
ACATCGACTCCAGGCTGAGGGACTGATTACCTCATACTCCTCCTCTCCTTACGCCTTCCTCTTTGTATTGGACTGATGAAGCCACTGTGTGGCGAAACGTTTCCTGAATAAAGATTCCCATATGCTGCATAAGTGTCTCAATTTTCAACTTGTCGGTTTTTCAAACCATTCATCACATCTGTGACTGACATAGAAGTTTCTGATGTCATGGCTGTACTGTCCTTTGGTTCTTGAGGCTGTTTCAGATTTCTTAGTTCCTCCTCTAAGCTCTATATCTTAGCTTAAGCAGCTATGGCATGCATCTCCCATTTCCTACTCTCTGCAGCTATCCTCTCCTCTATTTTCTTGCTGATCTGTTCTAGCTTCCTTCCTCACTCTTCCTCCCTTTTTGTGAGCTCTGCCTCCCAATCTTCCCTACCAGGTTCATCCACCAGACCCCTGGTTCTCTGCCCTGCTCTTTGGTAACACATTTTTTTCCTTCCTTTTTTTCTTCTTTTACCACAGAAAGAAGAGCTTATGTATTTTCAGGAGTGAGTGCATGTGTGTATGGTGGTGGGTGTTTGTTGTAGGATTGTAGGGAGCAAAAGGGGGAGGGGGGTAGGGAGGGGGAGAAGGATACAGAGTGGGAGGGGGGACAGTGGTAGAGGGGGAGAGAGATTAGGGGGTACAAGGAGAGAGGGGGAAAGGAAGTGGGGGATAAGATGAGGAAAAGGGAGAGGAGGAGAGAGAGAGTGTGTGTGTGTGTGTGTACTCACCTAATTGTACTCACCTAATTGTTGTTGCAGGGGTCGAGACTCAGCTCCTGGCCCCGCCTCTTCACTGATTGCTACTAGGTCCTCTCTCTCTCTGCTTCCTGAGCTTTGTCATATCTCTTCTTAAAACTATGTATGGTTCCTGCCTCCACTACTTCCCTTGCTAGGCTATTCCACTTCCTGATGATAAATTAGACACATGTGCAACTCTTGGGTATCTTTATTGAGGAAACGTTTCGCCACACAGTGGCTTCATCAGTCCATACAAAGGAGAATCTTGAAGAACAGGAGGAGAATGAGGTAATCAGTCCCTCAACCTTGAGTCGATGTGGTCAGTCCATCAATCTTGAATAGAATACGGCATACGTGCTGAGAAGGAGCTTATAAACCGTTGGCAGGAGAGGTGCAGCAGTCATAGGTCGTGTAACATTTGTTCAATGTTGAAGTAGGTCGTGCCCAAGAATTAGGCAAGCGAAGAATTCCCAAGAATCCCCGGTTTATAAGCTCCTTCTCAGCACGTATGCCGTATTCTATTCAAGATTGATGGACTGACCACATCGACTCAAGGTTGAGGGACTGATTACCTCATTCTCCTCCTGTTCTTCAAGATTCTCCTTTGTATGGACTGATGAAGCCACTGTGTGGCGAAACGTTTCCTCAATAAAGATACCCAAGAGTTGCACATGTGTCTAATTTATCAACATGTCGGTTCTCTGAACCATTCATCTACAAACCTGTCAGACACTGCAACTTCTTGGGATCTTATTACTTGGGAATTCTTCGCTTGCCTAATTCTTGGGCACGACCTACTTCAACATTGAACAAATGTTACACGACCTATGACTGCTGCACCTCTCCTGCCAACGGTTTATAAGCTCCTTCTCAGCACGTATGCCGTATTCTATTCAAGATTGATGGACTGACCACATCGACTCAAGGTTGAGGGACTGATTACCTCATTCTCCTCCTGTTCTTCAAGATTCTCCTTTGTATGGACTGATGAAGCCACTGTGTGGCGAAACGTTTCCTCAATAAAGATACCCAAGAGTTGCACATGTGTCTAATTTATCAACATGTCGGTTCTCTGAACCATTCATATTCCACTTCCTGATGACTCTATGACTGAAGAAATACTTCCTAACGTCCCTGTGATTCGTCTGAGTCTTCAGCTTCCAGTTGTGACCCCTTGTCCCTGTGTCCCCTCTCTGGAACATCCTATCTCATTCCACCCTGTCTATTCCCCACAGTATCTTGTATGTCGTTATCATGTCTCCTCTGACCCTTCTGTCCTCCAGTGTCGTCAGTCTGATTTCCCTCAACCTTTCCTCGTACGACATTCCCCTGGGCTCTGGGACTAGCCTTGTTGCAAACCTTTGTACTTTCTCTAACTTCTTGACGTACTTGACCAGGTGTGGGTTCCAGACTGGTGCTGCATACTCCAGTATGGGCCTAATATACACAGTGTACATGTCGTGTGGGGTTTGGGAGGAGATTGATGGATAAGGTAAACTCACTTGTTGGATGGTAATGCTATATTGTCAGACTGTGGTAATGGGAGATGGAGGGAGCCCAACCTGCCGTGTTCTGCCTTCTTCTATGCCTATGCGTCAAATGAGAGGGAGGCAACTTGTCTCACTGACTCATGCTGTATCCAGTGACGTCATACAGTCACTCGGCCTAGGGATCTTCTATATAAAGCACATGGATGGTACTATGATATGCTATACAACACATATAAGGGGATCAGCAACTTTGCTGACAGCTCGGTCATGTTACACATGTCGTCCCGACATACACTACTATGCTATAGGCTGAACAGGCAGGTGGCTCTGGGCTGATTCTATACAATAACAAATCATATATAACTTAGAACTAATGGATGATATCATAATGGATGTTAACATCATGAGTTTTATGTAATGGGTGTTAACATAATCATTTTTAACATAATGAGTTTTAATGTAATGCATTACAAACTATAAGAACAAATCATTGTACATTATGGGATGGAATTGATCGATCGATCTGTATTCATGCACTCTACGGATTCTGAGGAAGAATAAATATATATATATACAAGGTGAAATTAACAGCAAAGGCATCTGGTGCACTCAGATCATTACTGACAAATTCTCAGAATACGGAGGGAACGTGAACACGAAAAAAAAAAATTGAAAAACAGATCAGTTAATAACAAACAGTTGTCAATTTCCTTCATCTCAGACAACTAGTTATACAGACTATGTACATTTAAACCCAATTCTGCGAGGGTGAGGTTTACATATGCAGAATGGTTATCATCTCTGGGAGGATCAAATTCCTCTGCAATGGCTAACACATGCCTTGACTGAGGGAGATCTGAACGAGCATCTACAAAAGATACTTGTTGGTTTCTCATTACTTGTCGAGTATGCAAGGAGTAATGACATTCAGGTTGAATATCTGACTGAGTATTTGAGGTAGAGGGTACAGAGTCAAGAGGATTTTCAGCATCTGTCACATTAGTCTGGGTAGCAATATCATCAACATCGCATACTAATTTCATATGATCTAAATGTGATTCTTTGTACTTACCAGTACTAATTTCTCTAACCTTATACTTATTGCCGGAGATCTGTTCTACAACTCGATAAGGGCCAACAAACTTTTGATCGAGCTTAGGCATTTCGGATGTTTTGTTGAAATTTATCAGCATTACTCTCGAACCTACTTTGACTTTTGACGGCTTAGCATGGCTATTAGTTACTCTAGTAAATTCTGCTGTTGATTTATGAAGTGTTTCATGGATTCTTCTAAAAACACTCTGAGCCATGCTTGTATGAGTTGCTACGAAATCATCAGGGTTGTAATTGGGTTTCGGAGTGGAATATAACAACTCATAGGGTAAACACTTGTCTACACCATAAGGTGCATAATGTGGGGTATCACCTATGGAAGCATTGTAGGCAGAATTTATGGCACATTGAACATCTGGTATAACTTCATCCCAAGTTTCACTATTGGGGTTGATAGTGGCTCTCAAGACATCAAGTGCTTTCTCATTGGTTCGTTCAGCTAACCCATTGCTGGCAGGATGATGAGGAACAATGGTGGATTTAGAGATCTTGTACAAAGTACACAAATTTTCAAGAATCTCATTACAGAATTCACCTCCATTATCTGTTACTAAGGACTTAGGGGTGGCATGCCTGCAGATAATGTGTTCTTTAAACGCTTTAGCTACTGTCTCAGCAGTCTTATCTGCAATAGGAACTAACTCACAATATCTGGTGAAATGGTCTACCATAACACACATGTTTGTTGCCTTGGAGGGAACATTTAAAATTGGTTAACAAATCAAGGGCAACTCTTTCCCACGGTTCGCTAGTGGTTGGGTACACTTGGATTGGATTAGGACCATTGACATTTCCTTTATGTTTCATACAAACACTATATTTCTTAACATACTCTGAAATGTCAGTTGCCATACGTGGCCAAAAGTATTTCATTCTGGCTTGTTTCACAGAATGATCCATACCAGAGTGTGCAACACCTGGTGCATCATGAACTAGCTGTAGAGCTACGTTCACTAGTGACTGTGGAATTACTAACTGGTACACTCTTCTACTTGGAGTACCCAATTCGGCTGTTCGATACAGTAATTCTTGGCTCATTACAAAGTCACTGATGGGTGCTGGTGGCTTCACAGTAAGAATAAGATCTTCCTGGAGCAGGAATCGAATTACACCAGACCACATGGGATCTGTTCTTTGGGCATTCTTTACATCCTCCGCAGTAAATGGAGGATCTGCAGTAATTACACTAACTTGTCACGATAAAGCATCTGCGACTACATTTGACTTGCCAGGTAAATGTTCAAAAGTGGGATTGAACTCTTGGATAGTCAAGGTCCATCTGGCTAATCTTCCAGTAGGTTGTTTGTTCTGGAATAAAGGTATCAGTGATGCATGATCTGTCAAGACATGAACTGGGTACTGGTAAATAATGTCTTGGAAGTGCTTCAAAGACCATACTATTGCTAAAGCTTCTTGCTCCATTACTGTATAATTGCGTTCAGCCTTCATAAGGACTCAGCTAGCAAATGCAACTGCGTTGTACTTGCCATCAGTCTTCTGAGCTAGTACGGCACCTATGCCAATTGAACTAGCATCAGTTGTCAGATAGAAGGGCTTAGAAAAATCTGGGAATTTCAAAATGGGAGCGGACGTTAGCTTTTCTTTTAGTGTCTGGAATGCTCTTTCTTGACGGAAGGACCAGACGAAAGGGGCATCTTTCTTAAGCAATTCAGTTAGAGGAGCTGCTATTGAAGAAAAATTAGCAATGAAAGATCTGTAGAAACCTGCTAGGCCCACAAAGGATCTTACAGCATCAGCAGTTTTGGGGGATGGAAAATTTAGTACTGCCGTTACTTTACTTTGATCAGTCGTAACCCCTCTAGGAGTGACTACATGACCAAGAAACTTAATTTCTGATCTGAAAAATTGACATTTAGACAGTTTGATCTTTAAATTGGCTTCTTCAAGCTTACCAAGTACTATATCAAGTCTTTTCCGGTGTGTATCCACATCTTTGGACATGACGATTACGTCATCTAGGTACACCATAAGTGCTTTACCTATAAGACCTCTAAAGATATTGGTCATGAGTCTAGAGAACGTGATAGGAGAGGATCGTAATCCAAAAACCATTCAAAGGAAGTGATAATGACCTGTGGGAGTAGAGAATGCGGTTAACTCTTGGCTGTCCTCGTGAAGAGGGACTTGCCAAAACCCTTGTAACAAGTTCAGGGTCGAGAAGACTTTGTATCCCTGATATTGCGTAAAAAATCACCTAGTACAGGAAGTGGGAAGCAATCTGGAATAGTTTTCGCATTTAACTTCCTAAAGTCAATCACCGGGTGCCAAGTACCGTTCTTCTTGGGCACTAGGATTAAGGGCGCATTCCAGGGTGAATTACTATGTGCAATAACTCCATCATCGAGCATTTGATTGATCAATTCCTCTGCGACAGCAACTTGGGAATGAGGCATTCTGTACACAGGTATATAGATAGGTCTAGTACCAGGTTCAAGTGGAATACGATGGGACAATAAGTTCGTTATACCAATCTCCTCACCTGGCAAGGCAATGGCTTTACGACGTTTGTTCAACAGCGTCAATGCTTGACTTCGTCTGGGAAGTCAGTGGGAGCTAAGTCTTTCTCCTCAACTGATGGAATGGATTGATCCAGTGGAGTGGATGAGGTCTCCCCTGTTGAAATAGCACCGACCCACTGGTCAGGTGGCACGTCATCCTGTACTTGAACAGGGTAAGGATAGTGAACTAGGTCAACGAGATTGGTATTTGCTCTGAGACGAACACTCTGACCCGAAGTGTTAGCAAGGAATAAATGGGTCTTACTGTCTCTTACAACGTGTAAGGAAGGTTCAACAAATAAACCCTTGACCTTGCAGGAATCACTGTCAACTAGGACGTTATCACCATCTGGAACATTAGGAACAACAACAGACACTCTAGTGAGAGCACTAGCCGCAACAGAGATGTCTTTCTGCAGATGGCATGTGACATCAACAAGAGATGGCATTACTAGTTTCAAGTAATTATTTTTCGACAAGGCATCCCCTGTGGAGAAACTACTACTTGGACTAACAGGCATTGCAGAGATAGGCTGAGCACTCAAGGCAGTCTGAGTGTCCTCGGACACTTGAGGCAATACAATATCTTGCATGTCTGAAGGTGTAGGTGGAACAGATGGGAGTGACAGAGTTACCAGTGCCTGACCGCTTGGGTACGCTACTGGAGAATGCATTGGCTTGTAAGGACTTAATCCGTACATCATACTCTGCGGCAGTATGGCAGATTTCTGATCCAAGCTGGTAACCCCAAAATGGAACGATCAAGTCTTCAATTTGGGCATGCCATCGGTAAGGGTCGAGCACAATGCGTAAGTGTTGCATGGAAGCAAATCCAAGTAGAAGGTCACCAGGGAAAGTAATCTGGTCGACAAGGAGAAAAGCAGCAGCAAAGTCTCTACCCTGGATAGCAAAGGTGAGTGAAGTCTGCCCTTGGACACGCAGAAGGGAACCAGCTACTCCACTAAGGGAGGTTACAGTAGTTGGTTCAATGAGGAGGACACGGCGTAACTGCTTCTCTTTAAACAACCTAGACCTGATGATATTAACTTGCGCACCAGAGTCCATGAACACATGAACAGGCGCATTATGGATAGAAGCTTGTACTAAAGGACCTATCGTATCGTTAGGAGTTATGTACAAACAGAAAGGTGGGTTGTCATTGGAGAAGGCATTTTCTACTTCATCCCCAAATTCCTCTATGTCAGAGATGTGTGAAGCAACCTCAGCAGCAGGGTTGTCATTCTCAAGACTGGCTAAGGCCTCATAGGAATTTTGAACTGGGATGGTGTACTCATTATCACCTACTGTCACGACTGGACGAGTAAACTGGGGTGCTCGGATTCCCCCGAATTGGGAGAATGAGCCTGGTTCTGGTTAGTTTGAGAACCATGACATCTGTTTCCTCTCCTGACTCTGCGGTTGGAATGGCCACAGAAAGATCTAGAGTACTGCAGGTTGTAGAGAGCATTGCACTCAGATGTGTCATGTCCATGTATTCTATGATAAGTACAGTAGGGAAGATCTGACTGGTACTCATCATCAGTACGATGCCTCTTAGGGTGACTATCAGGACAATTAATTGCAATATGGCCACAGTAACCACAATTGTAGCAAGTTCTTTGACTGTGGGTACTGTACATACTACGGGTGCTATGGATGATGGACACAAGTGATTAAGGTTGGGAGTTTTGGTAGTAGCACAAACTAGAGGAATTACAGGAGCAGACAAAGTGGTTGGCGTATACTTACGATAAGGGAAGGTTCCCTCGGGACACAAATTTCGTACATGGATGAGAGCTGCGAGCGGTCCCATAGTAGCATCTAGAGGACTTGAATTGTACACATACATAGATGTCGGTGGCATTAGTTGTTTTATAACTCCAAATGCTGCTAATTTAGCAAACCCTTCAAGGGCTGGTTTATCACTATCTTTAAGGTACTTGGAAGTTTGACCCGCTCTAATGAATGGGGACATAAGGTTATTTAGGCGAAGGGCAAACTCATCTAATGACTCCTCTGGCCTCGGAGCTGTGCACACTAATTCTTTGAGAACGACAAAAGGATCGATTTCTCGCACCGGTTCAAGATAGTTATGAATTAACTGTTCATAATCTTGCCACCTGGTTAGGTCTTGAAAGTCCTTCGTACGAATTAAGTTAAACACATGTGAGGCAGCTGGAGAACTGGCTAGACTCTCCTTTCCGATACTGATTAAACAACTCTCAGATGGAAAACCATCAACTGAAGCATTAGCTCTGGCTCGGACAGCAGTAAATCAACCTTCTAGGTCGTCTGGATTACCATTGAACAATGCCATAGCATCATACGGATCAAAACTGAAATTACGCAGGCTAGAAGTCTGAGTGTGTCTATTATTTGATACAAGATTACTCGAATTGTGAACTGATGCATTACTGGTTGTACTAGCAGCAATTGCTGAGACATCGCTTGAGAAGACTTGAGACATGTTTGCAAAATGTAAAACAAGAATTTAGAGAAACAAAAGAAAATGTAACTGAGGAACACACAACACAGTGAACTTAAATGGGAAGAAAATGCTTAAGTATTCTGCATAAGTAATTAAAAATTGACAGGTCACACTTTAAGCAAGGAAACTCACACAAGAAAATACTCAATTGAATAAACAACACTTTGAAAATCAAGAGAACTTGTACTTTAGTCAAATCTAATTTGTTCAAATTTTACTTTAAATTGAATGAATGGCACAGTGAGTTGTCTTTACTCTCAGTGCAATAGGGAAATTCAACAATGAAATGATGAATCAATCAAAAAATGTTAAATTGGACTCAATAAAGCTTGTGCAAAATTAAAACAAACTGAGAAACAATTCACTAAAATAGAATAAAATGGCACACAAAGAATAAAATATTATGCACAGAACAGAGCATAAAAAACTGCACTGAAATAAACTGTAGCAATACTGCAAATAACAATTGCTAATGAAGAGTACTGCACAACACTACTTAAAATTTCTGCAAGAAAAAATTTAATGACAACACAATGCTTGCACAAGAATTATTGCAAAATGAGTCAATGTGCAATAATAAAAAATTATTACACACACAAGAAAATACAGTTTACAAGGAAAGAAAATATAGCAAGGAATGAACTGAGTGAACACTTTAACTCTTAACTGCAGCTTAAGCAACACTTACTGAACAAACAAAGAATGATTTACTTTAAATGAACAACTTAAAAATTGCACTAAGAGTGAATTTGTTCAATGAAACATGAAAAATAATATGTGCAAAAGCACAGAACAAAAGGTTTGAATTCAACACTTACAGTGATGCAGAACACAACACATCACTATAAACACAATACTAGAATTTTCTTGCTATGAAACTTGATGTGTGAAAAATTTGGAAAATAATTTCTTGCTTGCATAAAATAATGGCACTGTTGTCTGTGGAGATGAGACAAATTAGACACTGGCTGAATGAAAAGAATTAACACAAAAATGTTCAACACACAGAGAAAAATGTAATAAACTGGCAAGACTACACAAATGCTGGGATAAAAATATAACAGACAACACTGAGTTTTGATGCAGAAAACAAGGTAATAAATTACTGAATTACTTCACTGGAATACTATGAACACAAGGTGATTCTGAAGTGTAAACACAAGTTCTATACTGCTCATATGTTGCACACACAACAAAGGAAAAACACTAAGGTACTTACTTTAAGTGTATAAAAAAAAGAAGCACAACACAACAGACATGAAATAATAGCACGAAAATTAACACTGAATTAAGAAGATAAAAAATTATTGCAAACAGTATATAATAAACACTGAGTCTAATCGAGAGTCACTGAATGTCAATAAGAAAAATCACTGGAAACAAAAAGAAATGTCTCAACACTCGCAAATGTCTCTATGAAAAATATTATCACTATAGCGACTTGGTGAAGAATTAGGTAGAAGGTCTGTAGTCTTTGTCCACCTAGCCTATGCTCTGTCTGCGGTCTTCTTTGCCTCTCCTCGATCTTCATGACTTTGCATTTGGCAGGGTTAAATTCGAGAAGCCAGTTTCTGGACCACATGTTCAGCCTGTCCAGGTCTGTTTGCAGTCCTGCCTCATCCTCATCCGATTTAATTCTTCTCATCAGCTTCACATCATCTGCGAATAGGGACACTTCAGAGTCTATTCTTTCCATCATGTCGTTCGCATATATCAAAAATAGCACTGGTCCTAGAACTGACCCCTGTGGGACCCCGCACGTCACAGGCGCCCACTGTGATACCTCTTCACGTACCATGACTCGTTGTTGCCTCCCTGTCAGGTATTCCCTGATCCATTGCAGTGCCCTCCCTGTTATATGCGCCTGATCCTCCAGCTTCTGCACTAATCTCTTGTGGGGAACTGTGTCAAAGGCCTTCCTGCAGTCTAGGAAAATGCAATCAACCCACCCCTCTCTCTCGTGTCTTACTTCTGTTTCCTTGTCATAAAACTCCAGAAGGTTTGTGACACAGGATTTGCCTTCCATGAACCCATGCTGGTTTTCATTTATAATCTTGTTCCGTTCCAGGTGTTCCACCACTCTCCTCCCGGTGTGTGCATATGTGTGTGCGTGGAGGTAGGAGGGAGGAGACAGTGGCAGTGGAGTAGATAGATAGCTAGACAGTGATAGGGAGAGAGAGAAAGTGATAGAATGGAAGATAAGAGTATAAGATAGAGGGAGGGGGACAGAGTGATCGAGAGTGGGAAGGTGGGGAAGAGGGATAGGGAGAGTGAAGACGCCAAGGGAGGAGGGAATTGGAAGGGAGAGGGAGAGAGGGGATCGGGAGAGGGGGGGTGAATCAAGACTCGGTTCCTGGCCCCTCTGTGTGTACATGTGAGTGTGTGTGTGTTTGGGTGTGGGCGTGAGAGTGGGTGAATGTGAATGAGTGTGTGTATGATAGTGAGAAGGGGTGTACTGAGTGCCGTATAGTGTGAGGGAGAGTGTGGGTTAGTGCCTGGTAGAGAGTGGGTGGGTTGGGGGGTGTATGAGCGGTCTCTGTAAAGTGACCGTTTAAACAGGGTGCCCGCTGGTTGCGTATATGTGTGTGTGTACGCCCAACTCAATCGGGTGTGCTCACAAGCCCTTGTGTGGGTGTACTGTTATTGTGGCCTAATAAACTCTACACCACAGACTCAAATTTTTGTAGTCCGAACTTGTACTTAATAGACAACTCTGTTTCCTAGTAGAATCTACCTTCTCAACTTATTGCACTTCCCAGTGAGCACTAGTCTAATAGATACCTGGTTACCTGGAGGTTACCTGGAGGTTATTTCAGGGATCAACGCTCCCGTGGCCCGGTTCATGACCAGGCCTCCCGGTGGATCAGGGCCTGATCAACTAGGCTGTTACTGCTGGCCGCACGCAGTCCAATGTACGAGCCACAGCCCGGCTGATCCGGCACTGACTTTAGGTATCTGTCCAACTCTCTCTTGAAGGCAGCCAGGGGCTTATTGGCAATTCCCCTAATGCTTGATGGGAGGCTGTTGAACAGTCTTGGGCCCCGGACACTTACGGTGTTTTCCCTTAGTGTACCAATGGCGCCCCTACTTTTAATTGGGGGTATTTTGCATCGCCTGCCCAGTCTTTTACTTTCGTAGGGAGTGATTTCTGTGTGCAGATTTGCGACCATTGCTTCCAGGATTTTCAAAGTGTAGATTATGATATATCTCTCCCTCCTGCATTCCAACGAGTACAAGTCAAGTGCTTCCAAGCGTTCCCAGTAGTTAAGGTGCTTGACAGAACTTATATGTGCAGTAAAGGATCTCTGTACACTCTCTAGATCTGCAATTTCACCTGCTTTGAATGGAGATGCTAATGTACAGCAGTATTCTAGCCTAGAGAGAACAAGTGATTTGAAAAGGATCATCATTGGTTTGGCATCTCTTGTTTTGAATGTTCTCATTATCCATCCTTGAGATAAACGGTGTACAGCACTACATAAAAGGAATTTAAATAATAATAATAATAATAATAATAATAATAATAATAATAATAATAATAATAATAATAATAATAATAATAATAATAATAAAAATAATAGTGAAGTGTGGCAGTGCGGGTAAGTCCTGCCCGGCTCACACCCACCCTACACCCACCACCCACCCTACACCACCACCCACCCTACACCACCACCCACCCTACACCCACCACCCACCCTATACCACCACCCACCCTACACCACCACCCACCCTACACCACCACCCACCCTACACCACCACCACCCTACACCACCACCACCCTACACCACCACCACCCTACACCACCACTCACCCTACACCACTACCACCCTACGCCCACCACTCACCCTACACCACCACCCACATACTGCAAACTTGGTTCGTATAAATACATCTTGCATATTACTGGCACCAGCAAGAGAAAGGTAAAGTGGAAATCAGTTTTCTTCCGTGGCATACAGAGTGTAGTAGGATACAGACAGGATGTCAGCACAGCATATCTGTGGGACATGTAAAAAAATCCTTGGAAGGAAATCCAGAATCACATGCAATCTATGCTCTTCCAAACACCATATCTCTTGTACTAGACTAAATATAGCCTCAAAAAATGACCTCGAACTAGCAAGGTGCTTCTGGTTGTGCAATAAAGATGTAGAACTTTGGGCAGGTATCAGAAAGGTACTAAGGAGAGTAATAAATGATAAAAATAATCAAGAAAACAAGGATGACCTCTTGGATAGTCTACCAAAAATATATAAAAACATGGGAGCAAGAGATAGTGCATCAAAAAATGCAGAATGCCCATACCACAACAGATGACTCGAAACTATCTAGTCACCCACATAGTGCTAAGCCAGACCCAGACCCCAGTCATAGCACTAATACCCACAGTGCTGGTGCTGGCCCAGGCTCCCCCAGTCATAACACTAATACCCACAGTGCTGGTGCTGGCCCAGGCCCAGCCACTGGCCCAGGCCCAGCCACTGGCCCAGGCCCAGCCACTGGCCCAGGCCCAGCCACTGGCCCAGGCTCAGCCCCCAGCCCCAGTGCTGACTCAGACCCAGCCCCCAGCCTTGCTGCCAGCCCAAACTCTACTAGGGACCCTACCACAACCACCACTAAAACCGTAAATATACAACCATCATTGCACAAGACTGTGGCCCACAGTACAGATGTTGGAGAGGAGTCTCCTCCTTCTTCCTCTAATGGGGAAAGTAGATGGAATCCAGGACGGGGTGGCCCTGGCTTGGATACTGAGGATTATAGTGCAGTCCCAGAACCTGCAGAAATTGACAACACACCTCCCAACAATTCTCAACCAAAGGTGAATTTGTGCAAATATTATGCTTGGGGCATCTGTAAGCATGGAATATGAGGAAAAAAATGGGACATGTAACTTTGAGCATCCCAAAAAATGTAGCGACCTCCTGTCTAAAGGAGTATGTCGTTCTTCTTCCTGTACTTTCTTTCACCCAAAAATGTGTCACTCCTCGGTCCTCTAGAAGCAGTGTTACAACATCGACTGCCCTGCATACCATCTAAAAGGGAGCAGGAGGCACAGACCCCACAAGACAAACAATAGTAGCTATGACAACCCAACTCCAGGTGATTTTTTAGTGGCAGGAAACGGGAAAAAGAAAATGGAAGGAAATAACAAAAATAGTCCACCACCTTAGAGCCTTGTTGGACTGGAGGCACAGCCAGTGGCCACCCATGGCCCTCCAGAATTACAACTACTGATGCCAATAACAAAATCCCCCCAACAAACACAGAATACAACCTCGTTCATATTTGCTAATATACAGGGCCTTAAGCCATCCACCAACAACAAAATACCTTTTATCAGTGGACTTCTAGAGGGGTCTAATGCAATGTTTGCAGCCTTCACAGAGACTCACACAAAAGATCACTTTGACAGTGAAATATGGATAAGTGGTACACCTTTTTAGATGCAACAGAAAGAACAGGCAACAAGGGGGGGTTGGCCTGTATGTCAAAGAATCCCTCATCTGCACAGAGTTGCTGAACACCACAAATGAGGTAGTTGAAGTTCTATCAATAAAGATTGGTGATTTCAACCTAAGGCATACTAAATGGAAGAATGTAGCAAATAATGTTATAGCTAAAACAATCCCCGGAGGTAGCGCAGATGAAAGGTCACACACACATGAGCTACTAAGTCTCTGCGAAAAACACACCTTAAGCCAACAGATAGTGGAGCCAACAAGACTAGAAAACACACTTGACCTTATCTTCACAAATAATGAGGACCTGATAAGAGACATAAGAATATCAAAAACAACTAATTCCGATCACAACCTAATCGAAGTCCAGACGTACATGCATAGGGGTCCTGATCAGCAGAATGCATGTACCTGTGAAGGTGTCTTCACAAAATACAACTTAACAAAAACATCAACTGGGACCAGGTAAACCATGTCCTAAACGAAACATGTTGGGAAGATGTCTTAAATGACATGGATCCAAACCAGTGCCTTGAAAGGATCAACTTCCTGGCAGCCGAAGCATGTTCTAGGCATATTCCCCTAAGAAAGAAGATGAGCTGGAGTAAACTGGAGAGAGAAAGACGTTCCCTCTACAGAAGACGACGAAGAGTCACTGAGCTCCTCATGAGTGCTAGAATATCTGATACACGAAAGGGGGCGCTGACCAGGGAAGTGGAAACTATCGAACTTAAGTTAAATGACTCTTACAGGAACCAGGAGAGACAGGAGGAGCTTAAAGCTATTAGTGAAATTGAAAGAAATTCAAAATATTTCTTTTCATATGCCAAAAACAAGGCAAATACCACATCTAGTATCGGGCCCTTACTCAGACAGGATGGGACTTACACAGATGACAAGGAAATGAGTGAAATATTGAAATCCCAGTACGACTCTGTGTTTAGTGAACCACTAATCGGTCTGAGGATCGACGACCCAAATGATTTCTTCATGAATGAGCCTCAAAACTCCATAAATGTATGCCAGATTTCCGACATTACCCTAACTCCGATAGATTTCGAAAAAGCCATTGACAACATGCCCATGCACTCAGCCCTGGGCTCAGACTCGTGGAACTCTGTTTTCATTAAGAACTGCAAGAAACCCCTCTCGCGTGCCCTAAGTACACTATGGAGGAGGAGTTTGGACATGAGTGAAATTCCACAGTCACTTAAAACAACGGATATAACCCCACTCCATAAAGGTGACAGCAAAGCATTAGCTAAGAACTGTAGACCAATAGCTCTGACGTCCCACATCATAAAAATCTTTGAAAGAGTGCTAAGAAGCAGGATTGCAAATCACCTGGTGTGAAGGCTTACTCAGCCCTGTAACAACTTCAGACAGTATTACTCAGGCTGGCTCCTCCTCAGGAAAATTAATGAATAGAAAAAGAAATAATAATTCACAAAGATAAACACTATTTATTAAATCAAACATAAAACAACAAAACATGAAAGGTATATCCTATTTGAAAGAAAAATGAAAAATGAAATGAATAAAATAACATTTGAACTCAACACTAATATCTACAATGGTGTCTGGTGTTGGTGACACTGTTGTTGAAACCGTAGCCGTTGCTGATGATAAGGGGGGGGGGTCGCAGGTGTTGGTGACCATCCACTGGCTAGTTCTTCACAGTATACCAGTGAGTATTCTATCCCGAAGACAGGAAAGCAGGTTCTTTACCGCTGCAATGCTGTGGAGTTACGTCCTGCAATTTCATACAGGTGCACAGGTAGTGAGATCAAATTGGCGAAGTCTCTGGACGTTAGTCCTACTCCATCCGTTCTACTCGTTGATTGCCAGGTGACCCTCTCTGACATCCAAGAGTAGAGTTGGGAGCTGTGAGTCTAGTGATTTACTGTTTAACCAGAGCCCCACACGTCACCTTTCGGGGGGGGGGGAGAAGAGGGAGGGGAAGGGATAGCGGGAGCTAGACTGACCCTACCTTAACAAGTAGCCGGCAGACAAACTATCAATTTCAGGGAGGGGGAGAAAAGGCGGGAAAAACGGGAGCGTGACTTACCCTACCTTAACTAGTAGCCGGCAGACAAACTATCAATTTCAGGGAGGGGGAGAAAAGGCGGGAAAAACGGGAGATTGACTTACCCTACCTTAACTAGAAGCCGGCAGTGAAACTACTGATACTATATATATTCCTTCTATACCTATCTATTGAACTTTTCCCTCACACTCCCCCATGCCAAGACTTATAGTCAAGGAGTATAAGAAGAATAGGCGAGGAAAAAGTTCTAACATGTGGAAGTCGTGTAAGGCAACAAATCTTCTACTGACTGTCACGACTTAACCAGTCAGAGAAATAATTGGATGAACCATTGATATACACAATATGGAACTTAAAAGCCTGGAGTGCCAATGTCCACCTCAAGAGGCGACTGTTGGTTCCCTTAAAAGTTTCTAGGTATATCAAAGGTTTGTGGTCCGTTTCTAAAATGAATTCTTTTCCCAACAAATAAAATTTAAGTTTGGAGATACCCCACACAAGGGCTAAACATTCCTTTTCTATTGTGGAGTATCTTGTTTCTGCGAGAAGGAGTTTCCGGCTTAGGAAGCATACAGGGAAGGGAGTACCATCATGGTATTGTAGTAACACCGCACCTAAGCCAGTATTGGAGGCATCAGTTCTTAAACAAAATGTTTTATTAATATCTGGAATCTTAAGTATAGGGTCTTTCGCAAAGATACTTTTAATCTCATTAAACTTTTCCCGAGCTACGTCGGAAAGTTCAAGAGGTTCCTTCACAGACTTTTTAAGAAAGTCAGATAAGATGCCTGTAAGATCAGCAAGATTCGGGATAAACCGTGCATAAAAATTTACAGAACCAAGAAAGCTACGCATGAGTTTCTTGGTTTTGGGGAATTTAAATTCTAATAAAGCTTTGATCTTACTGGGGAGAGGCTGCAGAGAGTTATTAGAAAGTATCAGTCCAAGATATCTAATCTTGTTATACCCAAGGAAGCATTTCTTCGGCTTGGCAGTGAGGCCATGTGAGCGTAACCTACGCAAAACTGATGTTAATGTTTGGATATGTTCGCCCCACGTAGATGTCATTACGTAAATGTTATCAAAATAAACTGAAACATTTGGCATATTACCCAAGACCTTTCTCATCAGTCTCACGTAGGTAGCACAGGCAGTTACCAAACCGAAGGGCATAGTTCTATATTGCATCAGTCCTTGGTGAGTAGGAAAAGCGGTGTACTGCTTAGAAGAAGGATCTAACATTACTTGATGATATGCCTGCGCAATATCAATCTCTGAAAAGAAGGAAGCGTCATAAAATTTGTGTAGATCGCTATCTATTAAGGGCATAGGCTCAGCATCCCACCGAGTTATAGCATTAAGGCCTCTGAAGTCAATAGCAAGTCTATATGAATTATCCTCCTTCTTAACCATGACTACTGGTGAACAATATGAAGATACTGAAGGTTCAATGATCTTTAGTTTTAATAATTTGTCTACCTCTCGGTCAAATGCATCCCTAAGGTGAACTGGAACTGGGTATAATTTCCGTTTGATAGGATTGTCCGTCACTAAGTCAATCTTATGGACTACCGTGGAGGTAACACCTGGAATATCAGTAAAGACGTCTGAAAAGTTACTCATACATTGAAGTAGTTCATGTCTCTTATGGTCATCCAAAGATTCATTAATATTAATGTTGGTTGCATCCGAGTGGTCAAGAGTCACCAAGTCATGTAGTTCTTCATCATAGTCTAAGTTAGAGGTGTCAATTACGCACACTTTACATTCTTCAGTTGTCTTATCAAGTTCGTGTGGAAAAACTAAGTCAAAGTTGTTAAGGCAGTTAACCGAATTTCTTCGGTAATATTTCTTAAGGATGTTGATATGATAAAGCTTAGGTTTCCCCTTGACTTCTATGAGGTAGTCAACTTTCCCACAAATTTTTAATACTTTATATGGACCTTTCCATGCTACTAATAATTTATTTGACTTGATAGGCAAAAGTACAAGAACTTCATCCCCTACGTTAAAACTTCTCCTCTGACTTTTGGAGTCAAAATAGGTTTTGTACTGGTCCATTGACAGGCTTAGGTTTTTCGAAACTATGTCAGAGGTCTCCTCAAGTTTGGATCTAAGGTCAAGGAGAAACTGGTAAGAAGACTGAACCTCAGCATTTACCTCCTCATTAGTCCATAAGTCATGAAGGATGGACAGTGGACCTCTGGCCTGTCTACCATAGAGAAGTTCAAAAGGTGAAAACCCCAAAGAGTCACTGGGAACTTCCCTCATGGCAAACAAAGCACAGGGTAGGTAACGATGCCACTCCTTAGGTTTAAGGGAGCAAAGTTTCCTTAAAATGGACTTGAGAATCGAATGCTGGCGCTCAATCCTCCCATTACAGCTGGGATGATAGGGTGTGGTGAAGAGAGGCTTCACTCCCAGAAGTTGGTATAGATGTTGCATTAAGTCAGATGTGAATTGTGTCCCACGGTCAGACAAAATTTCTCTAGGGATGCCCACTCTGGAGAAGATGGACAAAAGGGCTTCAGCCACCTCTGTAGTAGTTATGGTCTTTAAGGGTATGGCTTCAGGGAAACTCGAAGCATAATCAACCAATGTTAATATATATCTATGTCCCCCAGATGAAAGTGGAGATAAAGGACCAACGATGTCAATAGCTACTCTTTCAAACGGTACCGTAAAGATAGGCATTTTGACCATAGGTACTCGCCTGGTACCTCGGGAGGATGACAGTTGGCAAACTTTACACGATCTACAATAGTTAGTGACATCTGAGGACATTTTAGGCCAAAAATAGGTTTCCCTAATTTTGTTTAAAGTTTTACGATGCGAGAAATGTCCGGCCACTGGCAGGTCATGAGCCATTTTAAGAACAGTCTCTCTGCAATGACTTGGAACAACTAAGATGGAATAGTCTGTCTCATCTGAATTTAATTTGAATACTGACTTGTACAAGATACCTTTTATATATTCAAATTTATATGAAAAGTTTTTCCTTTGGATAACTTGATTTTGTTTAGCGGCATTATGGCAATTCTGAAGAGAAGGGCAATTACGTTGTAACTTGACAAAGGAGTCCTTCGATATGTCTAAAGGCTTAAAGTCAGGGAAAATCAAAGGATGGACAGTAGGAGAAGCCTGGGCTTTGGTCTGAGCCCTAGTCAAGACATTTATGGTATCGGAGGTGATATCTTCACTTTCATCTAACAAGTGAACCTGTGATCCTACTACCTCGCTTTCGAGAGAAGCATCACTGGTTTTTAATCCCACATGAATCTCGCGAGACATTGTCTCACCTGAACTTTCGAGCGGCTTCTCTGACTCTACAGGAAGAGGATCTGAAACACTTATGTCCATCTTTGGTGCTGACAGGTCAAGCTTAGAAGGAAGAATGGCACCTTTTACATTACCTATTAGTACGGAGCAAGAAGTGATGGGAGCTAGTACGGCTTCAGACCAACCTGTGAACCATTTAGACCTAATGTAACAACGGATGGTAGGAAAAGTGTCTGTACGGCCCAAGTAGTCTGAAAGTATAGCAGAGGAATGAGTTTCTTTAAGGTTAGGGAACAGCTTATCAGAAATGACTATACATGTGCATCCAGTGTCTCGTAAAATGGTAGATACATTAAGTCCATTAACTGTTCCTGAACAGAAGGGTGCTTGGTCATTACAGTCTTTAAAACATCTTCCAACTTTTTGGACCTTCTTAGAAGGACAATCTGGACGTTTATGTCCCTTAACACCACACAAATGACAAACAGGAATAAAAGAGGTCACTTTACTTTCCACTAGAGGCTTTGATTTCTTAAGGTCTGATGAACCCTTGCCCTTAGGGTTCGATCCCTTTAGGTCTTTATAGGAATTGTGAGCCTCAGCATACAGGTCAGCAGCCTCAGCAACTTCCTCAGCTTTAATCAGGTTACGTTCTCTGATGAATGTTCGTATCTGGTGAGGAAGAGCTGTCAGGAACTGGTCAGCAACCATGAAGTCTCGAAGAGATTCATAACTGTGATCAATTCCTGAACTCTCTATCCAAAAGTCGAACAAACGAAAGAGTGTTACCTGTAACTGTTGAAAGTTCTGGCCAGGCTGTAAGGTGGCATACCTGAAATCTTTCCTGTAAGAATTAGTGGTTTTTTGATATGCTTTAAGGATTGCCTTCTTTAGTAGGTTATAATTACATATGATATCCTTCGACAAAGTTGCATAGATATTTAAGGCTGTACCAGAAAATAACATTCCTAACCTGGTAGCCCAGGTGTCAGCAGGCCATTCACAGAGGGTAGCGGTATTTTCAAACCTGATAATGTATGAAGTTATGTCTTCCTCCTCTGTGAAGGGAGGTAAATTAGGTGTTGGAATATGTGCACTGACTGCACGTTGTTCCATTACTCCTTCCTCTAATTGTTGTTGTGTAAAAGTTAACTTTTTATTCTCTAATTCAAGGCGAGATTTTTCGAGCTCACGATCCTTTTCTCTCTCTATTAACTCATGTTCTCTAGCTTTTTCCTCAACTTCTCTATCCTTTGCTCTTTCCTCAAGTTCTCTTAATTTAACTTGTTCTTCACGTACTCTAGCTCTTTCCTCACGATCAAGTCTATCACGCTCTTTTTGGTCTTCTCGCTCTCTTTCTAACTGTCTTTCTTGGATTTCTCTCTCAATTCTCTCTCTCTCCTTTTTCTCCTGTCTTTCAAGGTTCTCTTTCTCCTTTTTCTCCTGTCTTTCAAGGTTCTCTTTCTCCTTTTTCTCTTCTCTTTCAATTCTTTCTCTCTCCTTATTCTCTTCTCTTTCCCTTTCTAGCTGTCTTTCTTCTCTCTCAATTCTCTCTCTTTCAAGTCTTTCCTGGATCTTAGCACTAATGAAAGATTCTAAATTTTTCCCTGTTATTCCTAACTTACTTCCAGCATTCATCCAAAACTGGTATTCATCCATGCTTGCAAGAATAACTTAAACTATCAGGGGAAATGAAACGGGTATTAAAGAAAACGGAGGGTTCAATTCCTGCTCCGCTCAAGCTGTAAATAAACCAGAGGGCTCGATCCCTGCTTCAATTAAACAATATGTATTAACGAAAACGAAGGGTTCTATGCCGGCTCTGAGCAAACAGTAAGTAGAATGGGGTCCCTTGACCATCCAATCTTCTCACCAACAAATCAAGAGTGTCCTATGACAGTTCCCTTGATACAATAAAGAGCTCAATGAAACAATTTGTCACTGGAAAATCTCGGGTCCCTAGAGTCTAATCCTCCAAAGTGTTTCAAGCTCCAAAAAGGTGGCAGAATTAAATATTATATCCTGCCTGACTTGACTTACAATAAATTGAGACTATAACAATCACCAAATCTTTCAAATACCTGTACTGTAGTCCTACCATAGAGAATGATTACTCATGGCTGGTGGTAACCGTCTGTGGTATGCAGCGTTGAAGTTCCAATGGTAGATTCGAGATGGAGTTGAATCTTGATTCAGTAGAGTTGATCCTGGCAAGGTCGCCACTTGTGAAGGCTTACTCAGCCCTGTAACAACTTCAGACAGTATTACCAAGGCTGGCTCCTCCTCAGGAAAATTAATGAATAGAAAAAGAAATAATAATTCACAAAGATAAACACTATTTATTAAATCAAACATAAAACAACAAAACATGAAAGGTATATCCTATTTGAAAGAAAAATGAAAAATGAAATGAATAAAATAACAGTTGAACTCAACACTAATATCTACAATGGTGTCTGGTGTTGGTGACACTGTTGTTGAAACCGTAGCCGTTGCTGATGATAAGGGGGGGGGGTCGCAGGTGTTGGTGACCATCCACTGGCTAGTTCTTCACAGTATACCAGTGAGTATTCTATCCCGAAGACAGGAAAGCAGGTTCTTTACCGCTGCAATGCTGTGGAGTTACGTCCTGCAATTTCATACAGGTGCACAGGTAGTGAGGTCAAATTGGCGAAGTCTCTGGACGTTAGTCCTACTCCATCCGTTCTACTCGTTGATTGCCAGGTGACCCTCTCTGACATCCAAGAGTAGAGTTGGGAGCTGTGAGTCTAGTGATTTACTGTTTAACCAGAGCCCCACACGTCACCTCTCGGGGGGGGGGGGAGAAGAGGGAGGGGAAGGGATAGCGGGAGCTAGACTGACCCTACCTTAACAAGTAGCCGGCAGACAAACTATCAATTTCAGGGAGGGGGAGAAAAGGCGGGAAAAACGGGAGATTGACTTACCCTACCTTAACTAGTAGCCGGCAGACAAACTATCAATTTCAGGGAGGGGGAGAAAAGGCGGGAAAAACGGGAGATTGACTTACCCTACCTTAACTAGAAGCCGACATTGAAACTACTGATACTATATATATATTCCTTCTATACCTATCTATTGAACTTTTCCCTCACACCTGGATACCCAAAATCTGCACAATCCAGGGCAACATGGGTTCAGGGAAGGTCGCTCCTGCCTCTCACAACTACTGGATCACTATGATATGGCCTTGGATGCACTGGAAGAAAATCAGAATGCAGATGTAATATACACAGACTTTGCAAAAGCATCTGACAAATGCGATCATGGCGTAATAGCCCATAAAATACGTGCTAAAGGAATAACTGGGAAAGTGGGGAGATGGATCTTCAACTTCCTAACAAATCGAACACAAAGAGTAGTGGTCAACAGAGTTAAATCGGAGGCTGCCAATATGAAGAGCTCTGTTCCACAAGGCACAGTACTCGCCCCCATCTTATTCTTTATCCTCATATCAGACATAGACAGAGATATACATCACAGCACCATATCATCCTTTGCGGATGATACTAGGATCAGCATGAGGCTGTCATCAATTGAGGACACGATTAACCTCCAAGAAGATATAAACAAAGTTTTCCAGTGGGCAACGGTAAACAATATGATGTTCAATGAAGACAAATTCCAACTACTCCGTTATGGAAAACTGGAGGAGATAATAACTAGAACAGAGTATACTACTGACTCTAGCCATACAATAGAGCGGAAAAATAATGTAAGGGGCCTGGGAGTAGTAATGCCTGAGGATCTCACTTTCAAGGATCACAACAGTGCCACGATCACACGTGCAAAGAAAATGATAGGATGGATAATGAGAACGTTCAAAACGAGAGATGTCAAACCAATGACGATCTTTTTCAAATCACTTCTCTCTAGGCTGGAATACTGCTGTACATTAACATCTCCATTCAAAGCAGGTGAAATCGCAGATCTAGAGAGTGTACAGAGATCCTTTACTGCACGTATAAGTTCTGTCAAGCACCTTAACTACTGGGAATGCTTGGAAGCACTTGACTTGTACTCGTTGGAACGCAGGAGGGAGAGATATATCATAATCTACACTTGGAAAATCTTGGAAGGAATGGTCCCAAATCTGCACACAGAAATCACTCCCTACGAAAGTAAAAGACTGGGCATGTGATGCAAAATACCCCCTATAAAAAGTAGGGGCGCCATTGGTACAGTAAGGGAAAACACCATAAGTGTTTGGGGCCCAAGACTGTTCAACAGCCTCCCATCAAGCATTAGGGAAATTGCCAATAAACTCCTGGCTGCCTTCAAGAGAGAGCTGGACAGATACCTAAAGTTAGTGCCGGATCAGCTCGTACGTTGGACTGCGTGCGGCCAACAGTAACAGCCTAGTTGATCAGGCCCTGATCAATATTGGGTTGCATTGCAACCCAATATTGTAAATATAAAATCTCAGTGTACTGTTTGCCAAGACATAAAATAAATAAATAAATAAATTACTTGCTCACTCTGAGAGAGGACCTCCTCATGTTACAGTTGGCGGGATCTAGACCCTACAACCGACCCCCAGCTAACCACGTTTAGGTGAGTACTTACGGCTGGCAGTGTTGAACTCGTTGTGGCGCACTCCTGACTCCTGGTTCCACTTCAATTTCTTTACTATATTTGTTTTAATCCCATTTACAGTGCTTAAATCACAGCACTAGATTTGCACTTTATCACTTATGATGGCTGGCAACGATGTCTGGCTGCATGAGTCCTGGGTTACGACTCAATGTCGTACTGCTTGTTATTATCTAATATGCTGTTATTATCTAATACACTTGTTATTATCTAATACACTGTTATTATCTAATACACTTGTTATTATCTAATACACTTGTTATAATACACTATCGTCTTTCACTACACTATCAAGATATGAACTTTACTGACCAAGTGAACCATATAGATACGCACTTTACTGACCAGTTGGACGCTTTCATTCTTTATTATGGACACCGTTGTGTCGTGAAAACATTAACATCTCAAGAACAACTGCTGGTTATTTTTCCAAATACTAATCTTAATCTTAAAATAATAAATCCTAACTAGTCATAAGTTTGCCTATGATACTCAAATATAGACACCTTGTATTGTGCCAAAACAAAAGCATTCACATTGCTAAACTCACAAATTATGATGTAGTCACTTAGCCTTAATACCATAATCTGTAAGGATTTAATGTTAAGAATTAATCTAAGTCTGCTGGAAATGCCTAGCCATGCTAGGTGTCCTAGTGGCTCCTCTGTAATTAGTATTTTATAACATGTAAACCACGAAATACCCAAAACCTGTAAACCCCACATTGTAACCATTATAGAGAATATACTTGAATTGAATTGAATTGAATTGAATTCTCTTTTCCCTTTATGCACTAACTCATCTGGCCTTGACTTTGGGTTACACTTATTATTGTTGAATTTGCAGTAGTGTTGGCTTGTGCAACACTACGCCCGGCTCTAGGCCTCCTGTCTCCCCACTTCTGGCACTGATTTCACTTTCAAAATGATTTATATAAATTCTAGCCTTCGCCTTCTTTTTCTGGTTTAGGCAACTTGTATTTCACTTCTCGACTTGTTCACTGACCCCTAACACTGTAAATGGTCCCTACAATATCCTTGGTTAGGCCAAAAAGAATTTAAAACCCGTGAACACTGAATGATTCTGTTACTCCCGCCGACGCCGTGTGTGTGTGTGTGTGTTTTGAAGAAAGGAGTGCAGTGAAGAGAGAGAGATTTTGGGAGATGTTAAGCGAGTGTGCAGGAACTTTTGAACCAAGTGAGAGAGTAATTGTGGTAGGGGACCTAAATGCTAAAGTAGCAGAAACGTTCAGAGGTTTGGTAGGTAAGTTTGAGGTGCCAGGTGTAAATGATAATGGGGGCATTTGAACTTTGTATACAAAGGTTTAGTTATAGATAATACACATTTTAAGAAAAAATAAATAAATTAGTATACAAGATACGATATAGGGAGTAATGGCAGTAGTTCGTTGGACTGTGTATTGGTGGATAAAAGACTGTTGGGTAGACTTCAGGATGTACATGTTTATAGAGGGGCCACAGAAATATCTACTCACTTTTTAGTTGTAGCTAGTGAAAGTAAAGGGTAGATGGGATATAAGGGAAATGGAAGTAGAAAGTAAGAGAGAGGTGAAGATTTATACACTAAAGGAGGAGGAGGAGGCAATTAAGGTAAGACATAAACAATTATTTTAGGATAGATGGGCTAGAGTTGAAGATGTATGGGTTAGGTTTAAAAATGTAGTGATAGAATGTTTAGAAGTTTGCGGTCACAGGAAAGTGGGTGTGGGAGGGAAGAAGAGCGATTGGTGGAATGATTAGGTAAAGAGAGAAAAAGTTAGCATATGAGAGGTTTTTACAAAGTAGACGTGATGCAAGGAGGGAGGAGTATATGGAGAAGAAAAGAGAGGTTAAGAGAGTGGTGAAGGAATGTAAAAAGAGAACAAATGAGAGTGGGTGAGCTGTTATTAAGAAATTTTGTTGAAAATAAAAAGTTTGGTGAGATTAAAAAACTGAGAAAGCCTAGGGAACGAATGGATTTGAAAGTTAAAAATAGGAGAGGCGAGTTATTAAATTGAGAGTTAGAGGTATTGGGAAGATGGAGGGAATGTTTTGAGGAATTGTTAAATGTTAATGAAGATATGGAAGCTGTGATTTTGTGTATAGGCAAGGAGGAATAACATCTTGTAGGAGTGAGGAAGAGCCAATTGTGAGTGTTGGGGAAGTGCATGGGGCAGTGAGTAGAATGGATGGGGCTAAAGCAGCTGAGATTGATTGAATAAAGATAGAAATGGTAAAAGCAGGTGGAGATATAGTTTTGCAGTGGTTAGTGCTTTTCTTTAATAAATGTATGGAAGATGGTAAGGTACCAACTACTCCGTTACGGAAAACTGGAGAAGATAATAACTAGAACAGAGTATACTACAAACTCTGGCTATACAATAGAGCGGAAAAATAATGTAAGGGACCTGGGAGTAGTAATGTATGAGGATCTCACTTTCAAGGATCACAACAGTGCCACGATCACAAGTGCAAAGAAAATGATAGGATGGATAATGAGAACGTTCAAAACGAGAGATGCCAAGCCATTGATGATCCTTTTCAAATCACTTGTTCTCTCTAGGCTGGAATACTGCTGTACATTAACATCTTCATTCAAAGCAGGTGAAATCGCAGAGCTAGAGAGTGTACAGAGATCCTTTACTGCACGTATAAGTTCTGTCAAGCACCTTAACTACTGGGAACGCTTGGAAGCACTTGACTTGTACTCGTTGGAACGCAGGATGGAGGGATATATCATAATCTACACTTGGAAAATCTTGGAAGGAATGGTCCCAAATCTGCACACAGAAATCACTCCCTACGAAAGTAAAAGACTGGGCAGGCGATGCAAAATGCCCCTAACAAAAAGTAGGGGCGCCATTGGTACACTAAGGGAAAACACCATAAGTGTTCGGGGACCAAGACTGTTCAACAGCCTCCCATCAAGCATTAGGGGAATTGCCAATAAACCCCTGGCTGCCTTCAAGAGAGAGCTGGACAGATACCTAAAGTCAGTGCCGGATCAGCCGGGCTGTGGCTCGTACGTTGGACTGCGTGCGGCCAGCAGTAAGAGCCTAGTTGATCAGGCCCTGATCCACCGGGAGGCCTGGTCATGGACCGGGCCGCGGGGGCGTTGAACCCCGGAATAACCTCCAGGTTACCTCCAGGTAACCTAGGGACTGGCAGAGAACATGCAAAGTTCCTTTGTATAATGGCAAAGGAAACATAAAACAGTGTAAAAATTATAGGGGGATAAGCCTTTTGATTATATCTGGTAAAGTGTATGGTAAAGTTATTACTGAAGGAATTAAAAGTAAGACAGAGAGTAGGATCGCAGATGAAGAAGGAGGCTTCAGGAAGGGTAGGGGGTGTGTAGAGCAAGTGTTTACAGTGAGGCATATAGGTGAACAGTATTTAGATAAGGGTAAAGAAGTTTTTGTGACATTTATGGATTTGGATATGGCATATGATAGGGTGGATAGGGGCAATGTGGCAGATATTGCAAATGTATAGAATAGGAGGTAGGTTACTGAAAGCAGTGAAGAGTTTTTACGAGGATAGTGAGGCTCAGGTTTGAGTAGGTAGGAGAGAGGATTATTTCCCAGTAAAAGTAGGCCTTAGACGGAGATATGTGATGTTATCATGGTTGTTCATTATATTTATAGATTGGGTCATAAGCGACGTGAATGCTGGTGTGTTGGCAAGAGGTGTGGGGTTAAAAGACAAAGAATCTAACACAAAGTGGGAGTTGTCACAGTTGCTCTTTGCTGATGATACTGTGCTCTTGGGAGATTCTGAAGAGAAGTTGGTGGAAGAGTTTGGTAGGGTGTGTAAAAGAGGGAAATTAAAAGTGAACTCATCTGTGACTGCTTGACAGAGTAGAGAACAGAGCAAGACGCCTCATCTCTCGCTTGAACCCATCCTGGATAGGTCATTTCAACAGAGCCTTCATCACAGAAGGGATGTGGGCGGCCTTACTGTTATGTACAAGGCCAACATTGTCATAGTACCACACTTGGCTCCACTTCGAGGACAGCGTGAAGCAAGCTTCTGTACCACAAGACGGGCAGAAAGCAGCAGCTTCACTCTCGCTGTACCCTTCTCCAGAACATCACTCCATCTGAGATCATATATACCCAGGACGACTCGAGTATGGAACACATTCGTACAGCATAATGATGTCAACGAGATAAAGTCAGTTGATCAAATGAAAATGCTGGCCCAC
Source organism: Cherax quadricarinatus (assembly GCF_038502225.1). NCBI lineage: Eukaryota > Metazoa > Arthropoda > Malacostraca > Decapoda > Parastacidae > Cherax > Cherax quadricarinatus. Next base: position 49,313,550 of record NC_091293.1, read on the forward strand.
AGATGGCTCCAACTTCATCCTGATCCCCTTGTATGTTTCATATCAATAAAAATTCTTTCAAATGAGCTGATGTAAGTAACGGCTCTTAGCTTGTCAGTAAAGTCAGGAATCGTTAACTTGTCAATAAAGTAAAGGATCATTAACTTGTCAATAGTTTGTCAATAAGATTAAGGATCATTAACTTGTCAATAGTTTGTCAATAAAGTTAGGGATTCTTATCCTAACCTTGTCAAAACCTTTGTAAAAAAAATTAGGTAATGAAAGATTGGACATCCGATTGGAGGGAGAGAGTATGGAGGAGGTGAATGTATTCATATGTTTATGGACGTGTCAGCAGATGGATCTATGAAAGATGAGGTGAGTCATAGGAGGAGGAAAAAGATGAGTAGTGGACTGAGGAGTCTGCAGAGACAAAGAACATTATTCATGGAAGCAAAGAGGTGAATGTAAGAGAGTACAGTTATACCAACGCTCTTATATGGGTGTAAAGCATGGGTGGTGAATGTTGCGACAAGGAGAAGGCCGGAGGCAGTGGAGATGCCATGTCTGAGGGCAATGTGTGGTGTGAATATAATGCAGAGAATCCATAGTTTGAAAATTAGGAGGTGCGGGGTTACCAAAAGTATTATCCAGAGGGCTGAGGAGGGGTTATTGAGATGGTTTGGACATGTAGAGAGGTTGGAACGAAATATAATGACTTGGAGAGCGTATATATCTGTAGTAGAGGGAAGGCAGGGTAGGGGTCGGCCTAGGAAAGGTTGGAGGGAAGGAGTAAAGGAAATTTTTTGTGCGAGGGGCTTGAATTTCCAGCAAGCATGCGTGAGCGTGTTTGATAGGAGTGAATGGAGGCAAATGGTTTTCAGGACTTAATGTGCTGTTGGAGTGTGAGCAAGGTAACATTTATGAAGGGATCCAGGGAAACCGGCAGGCCGGACCTGACACCTGGAGATGGGAAGTACAGTGTCTGCACTCTGAAGGAGGGGTGTTAATGTTGCAGTTTTATAACTGTAGTGTAAAGCACCCCTCTGGCAAGACAGTGATGGAGTGAATGATGAAAGTTTTTTTTTTCGGGCCACGATGTGTTAATAATAATAATAGTAATAATAATAATAATAATTTATATATATATATATATATATATATATATATATATATATAAATATATATATATATTTATATATCTGTGTGTGTGGGTGTGTGTGTGTGTGTGTGTGTGTGTGTGTGTGTGGGTGTGTGTGTGTGTGTGTGTACTCACCTATTTGTACTCACCTATTTGTAGTTGCAGGGGTCGATTCACAGCTCCTGGCCTCGCCTCTTCGCTGATTGCTACTAGGTCCTCTCTCTCCCTGCCCCATGAGCTTTATCATACCTCGCCTTAAAACTATGTATGGTTCCCGCCTCCACTACGTCACTTTCTAGGCTATTCCACGGCCTTACTACTCTATGACTGAAGAAATACTTCCTAACATCCCTTTGATTCATCTGAGTCTTCAACTTCCAATTGTTACCTCATGTGTCTGTGTCCCTTCTCTGGAACATCACGTCTTTGTCCACCTTGTCTTGTGTGTGTGTGTGTGTATGTGTGTGTGTGTGTGTGTGTGTGTGTGTGTGTGTGTGTGTGTGTGTGTGTGTGTGTGTGTGTGTGTGTGTGTGTATGTGTTTATGTACGTGTGTGTGTACTCGCCTAGTTGTGGTTGCAGGGGTCAAGTCATAGCTCCTGGCCCCGCCTCTTCACTGGTCGCTACTGTATGAGTGTACTGTCTTTCTAAATTATCTGAACACTAATCATGAAAACAGCAGCAACAACAACTATGATAACTGCAGCAACCGCAGCGCTTATGTTGGACTGGGACAAGAGATACTACAACTTGATTCCTGCCAAGGATTCGAACTGATGTAATATCTAAGGCACTCTTGAGTCATATTAGCAGTGAAGAACACCTAATAAGCCACGTAAATTCCCTTAACAATGTTACCAGTCTAATTATCATAAGTCCTTTGAAGTATCCTTCAGAGACGCCACTTTTAAGTACGATGTTCTGAGGATAATTCAATCTGCTACACTTATTTTTCTTCGGCAATGTTTCTCTCTTATTTACTTTGATAATATAAAATCTAAATGAAATGCGTGTGTATGCCTAAGGCTCATGCTGTACAAGCCTAAGGTAGCCTAGTTTACCCTTGAAGGTAAACACTGTTTTGACTCATGGCAAATGTACACCACTTGCTATCTGGGAGTCTTTATGTCTGTCTCTATCTCTCTCTCTCTCCATTTGCTCATTCTCCTCTTTTTCTTTATTCCTCACTTTCTTTGACGTTTCGCTTTTCTCATTGTCCGCTCGCCACTATTTCTCCCTTACAATTTTTATGTTTCTTCCCCTTTCCTTCACCCTTCTTCTCTATTTCTCCCCTTTTTCCTCTTTGCCCCATAACCTATTCTTCTCTTCCCTCCTCCCCTCTCTACCTCAGAATAATTGCATATTCAGCCACATACAAGCACCACCAGGCAATAACACAAAACGAAAAGTTCCTCGTTTCGACTAAAGTAATATAGTTTTCTTTAGTTTATTGGTCTTAAAGCCTATCAACCACTCGAAGGGTCATTAAGGCTTCTTGTCGCCTGTTCACCAGGTGAATAGTGTTATCGCTGTTCTTACTGCTGAACAGCGGTTTAGTGCCGATGAAGGTAGCGTAGGTAGCAATGATACGGCCGTGGATATGATTGGCTTTAATTGGGTAGGAGTGAGTACACAACGGGCAGTGTGAGGGAGTGACCGCAAGCCAGTCCGTGGAGGGGGCACCTGTGACTAACACGTCGGTCGGTCGAGGAGTGAGAGCGGGTGGTCTGTGCTTCCCACCGACCTAGGTAGGCCTACAGAGGGCAGCACTGAATGCCGCGAAATATGAACTAGTCAGAGCAGACGGCTAGGCTGTGTGCTCTGACAGTACAGGCTGTCTACAATAGGTGACAATCTGATAGGTTACTCTAATCCCTTTAAAGGGGATTAAAGCAAACACACATGGACAATGAAAGGCATACGTATATAGGTGTAGACACCCAGCGCATTTTTTATTTGGTTGTTTGCTTGGTTAGATTATTGGGCTGAAAGCCTGTCGACAGACGAGGGTCCTTCATTAAGGCCGAAATTTTCCTGTTCACCACAAATCAAGATTAATCCCAGATAAGAACCTATGGGTTTAAAGTAAACACCAATCGCTGCAAGAGGGATTAAGTTAAACTCTCAGCATTTAAATTTCCTGGGAGGCATAAACTTCACAGTGAATCTTTACTTCTTGAGTTTAAATCCTATCGAGTTACGAGGGACAGTGGGACTACATGTTATTTTTTCCCAGACAACATACTTTAATCCCAAACATGACTCATGAAATCGTAATGACACGATTGCAAACAAACCATACCACGGGTGGGGTTTGAACCCGCGATCAGAGTCTCAAAACTCCAGGCCGTCGCGTTAGCCACTGGGCTATATATTTCTACACCAGTGGCTAACGTGGTGATCTAGAGTTTTGAGCCACTCTGATAGCGAGTTCAAACCCCACCCGTGGTATGGTTTAATCAAAGTAAACTCTCGGCATTCATACAGTGACAGAATTACACCTCTCACTACCTACAGTATATCCTGTATCTTCATTCATTGAGTAACAGGGTTTAAAGCCTATCGACTACACTAGGGTAATTAAGGCTGCCAGACATGAATACTTCGATTCCTAAAATAGGGATTTAAGAAAATTCTCAGCATTTATACACAGAGAGACATATACACCGCTCCATGCATATATCTTGTTTATATTTATATACGAAATCTTGCAACATGAATATATTTTAGGCACTATTAAGAATCACCGAAAATTTTGTAAGGATTAACTGCAATATTTCCAAGTAAAAGAAAAACCCAGAAATATGAAGGAGTCTTCCTTCATTTGGAAGGAAATTAGCTGCAGGAGAACCGAGAGAAGTTTGTAATTTTTAGATTCGTTAGGAAATACCTGAGGACAGAACACGGAAATCATTAGGAATACGAAGCTACGATTGTATTTTCAGGTGACAGACTGTGATGGTGATGTGGTTGTAGTTGTGGTGGTTGACGGATGTAGTTGTAACTTTGATTGTGGTTAGTGTTGTTTTGATAAAGGTTTCTGTGTTTAGTAATTAATTAATTAATTAATAATAATAATGATAATAATAATAATAATAATAATATTAGAAATAATAATAATAATATTAATAATAATAAATATAATACAGAGTATTTGATTTTGTGTTTTTACTCACCAAATCTATTTATTAACTGATGACTTGATTAATGGTAAATTGACAAATTTTACCTATTTGGAACGACATATAATATATATATATATATATATATATATATCTTTCTTTTTCTTTCAACACACCGGCCGTATCCCACCGAGGCAGGGTGGCCCAAAAGGAAAAACGAAAGTTTCTCCTTTTACATTTAGTAATATATACAGGAGAAGATACTAGCCCCTTGCTCCCGGCATTTTAGTCGCCTCTTACAACACGCATGGCTTACGGAGGAAGAATTCTGTTCCACTTATGGAGATAAGAGGAAATAAACAAGAATAAGAACTAGGTAGTAGGTATGTGTAGACAGCAACCACCCAGGGAGGGTACTACCGTCGGTTGCTGCCTATATATATATATATATATATATATATATATATATATATATATATATATATATATATATATATATATATATATATATATATATATTATATATATATATATATATATATATATATATATATATATATATATATATATATATATATATATATATATACATATATATATACATATATATATATATTTATATATATATATATAGGTAGTAGGTTGGTAGACAGCAACCACCCAGGGAGGTACTACCGTCCTGCCAAGTGAGTGTAAAACGAAAGCCTGTAATTGTTTTACATGATGGTAGGATTGCTGGTGTCTTTTGTCTGTCTCATAAATATGCAAGATTACAGGTACGTCTTGCTACTTCTACTTACAATTAGGTCACACTACACATACATGTACACGTTTATTTATACACACTCATCTGAGTTTTCTTTGATTTTATCTTAATAGTTCTTGGTCTTATTACTTTTCCTTTTATATCCATGGGGAAGTGGAATAAGAATCTTTCCTCCGTAAGCCATGCGTGTTGTAAAAGTCAACTAAAATGCCGGGAACAATGGGCTAGTAACCCCTTTTCCTGTAAAGATTACTAAAAAGAATAAGAAGAAGAAAATTGTCAAAGTGGGAAGTCTGAATGTGCGTGGATGTTGTGCAGATGACAAGAAAGAGATGATTGTGGATGTTATGAATGAGAAGAAACTGGATGTCCTGGCTTTAAGTGAAACAAAGCTGAAGGGGGTGGGAGAGTTTCAATGGAGAGGAATAAATGGGATTAGGTCAGGGGTTTCAAATAGAGTTAGAGCTAAAGAAGGAGTAGCAATAATGTTGAAGGATAAGCTATGGCAGGAAAAGAGGGACTACAAATGTATAAATTCAAGGATTATGTGGAGTAAAATAAAGATTGGATGTGAAAAGTGGGTTATAGTAAGCGTGTATGCACCTGGAGAAGAGAGAAGTGTAGAGGAGAGAGAGAGATTCTGGGAAATGTTGAGTGAATGCGTGGGGAGTTTTGAATCAAGTGTGAGAGTAATGGTGGTTGGGGATTTCAATGCTAAAGTGGGTAAAAATGTTATGGAGGGAGTAGTAGGTAGTTTTGGGGTGCCAGGGGTAAATGTAAATAGGGAGCCTTTAATTGAGCTATGTGTAGAAAGAAATTTGGTAATAAGTAATACATATTTTATGAAAAAGAGGATAAATAAATATACAAGGTATGATGTAGCACGTAATGAAAGCAGTTTGTTAGATTATGTATTGGTGGATAAAAGGTTGATGGGTAGGCTCCAGGATGTACATGTTTATAGAGGGGCAACTGATATATCGGATCATTATTTAGTTGTAGCTACAGTTAGAGTAAGAGGTAGATGGGAAAAGAGGAAGGTGGCAACAACAAGTAAGAGGGAGGTGAAAGTGTATAAACTAAGGGAGGAGGAAGTTCGGGCGAGATATAAGCGAATATTGGCAGAAAGGTGGGCTAGTGCAAAGATGAGTAGTGGGGGGGTTGAAGAGGGTTGGAATAGCTTTAAAAATGCAGTATTAGAATGTGGGGCAGAAGTTTGTGGTTATAGGAGGGTGGGGACAGGAGGAAAGAGGAGTGATTGGTGGAATGATGAAGTAAAGGGTGTGATAAAAGAGAAAAAGGTAGCTTACGAGAGGTTTTTACAAAGCAGAAGTGTTATAAGAAGAGCAGAGTATATGGAGAGTAAAAGAAAGGTGAAGAGAGTGGTGAGAAAGTGCAAAAGGAGAGCAGATGAAAGAGTGGGAGAGGCACTGTCAAGAAATTTTAATGAAAATAAGAAAAAATTTTGGAGTGAGTTAAACAAGTTAAGAAAGCCTAGGGAAAGTATGGATTTGTCAGTTAAAAACAGAGTAGGGGAGTTAGTAGATGGGGAGAGGGAGGTATTAGGTAGATGGCGAGAATATTTTGAGGAACTTTTAAATGTTAAGGAAGAAAGGGAGGCAGTAATTTCATGCACTGGCCAGGGAGGTATACCATCTTTTAGGAGTGAAGAAGAGCAGAATGTAAGTGTGGTGGAGGTACGTGAGGCATTACGTAGAATGAAAGGGGGTAAAGCAGCTGGAACTGATGGGATCATGACAGAAATGTTAAAAGCAGGGGGGGATATAGTGTTGGAGTGGTTGGTACTTTTGTTTAATAAATGTATGAAAGAGGGGAAGGTACCTAGGGATTGGCGGAGAGCATGTATAGTCCCTTTATATAAAGGAAAAGGGGACAAAAGAGATTGTAAAAATTATAGAGGAATAAGTTTACTGAGTATACCAGGAAAAGTATACGGTAGGGTTATAATTGAAAGAATTAGAGGTAAGACAGAATGTAGAATTGCAGACGAGCAAGGAGGCTTCAGAGTGGGTAGGGGATGTGTAGATCAAGTGTTTACATTGAAACACATATGTGAACAGTATTTAGATAAAGGTAGGGAAGTTTTTATTGCATTTATGGATTTAGAAAAGGCATATGATAGAGTGGATAGAGGAGCAATGTGGCAGATGTTGCAAGTATATGGAATAGGTGGTAAGTTACTAAATGCTGAAAAGAGCTTTTATGAGGATAGTGAGGCTCAGGTTAGGGTGTGTAGAAGAGAGGGAGAATACTTCCCGGTAAAAGTAGGTCTTAGACAGGGATGTGTAATGTCACCATGGTTGTTTAATATATTTATAGATGGGGTTGTAAAAGAAGTAAATGCTAGGGTGTTCGGGAGAGGGGTGGGATTAAATTATGGGGAATCAAATTCAAAATGGGAACTGACACAGTTACTTTTTGCTGATGATACTGTGCTTATGGGAGATTCTAAAGAAAAATTACAAAGGTTAGTGGATGAGTTTGCGAATGTGTGTAAAGGTAGAAAGTTGAAAGTCAACATAGAAAAGAGTAAGGTGATGAGGGTATCAAATGATTTAGATAAAGAAAAATTGGATATCAAATTGGGGAGGAGGAGTATGGAAGAAGTGAATGTTTTCAGATACTTGGGAGTTGACGTGTCGGCGGATGGATTTATGAAGGATGAGGTTAATCATAGAATTGATGAGGGAAAAAAGGTGAGTGGTGCGTTGAGGTATATGTGGAGTCAAAAAACGTTATCTATGGAGGCAAAGAAGGGAATGTATGAAAGTATAGTAGTACCAATACTCTTATATGGATGTGAAGCTTGGGTGGTAAATGCAGCAGCGAGGAGACGGTTGGAGGCAGTGGAGATGTCCTGTCCTGTGGTGTAAATATTATGCAGAAAATTCGGAGTGTGGAAATTAGGAGAAGGTGTGGAGTTAATAAAAGCATTAGTCAGAGGGCAGAAGAGGGGTTGTTGAGGTGGTTTGGTCATTTAGAGAGAATGGATCAAAGTAGAATGACATGGATAGCATATAAATCTATAGGGGAAGGAAAGAGGGGTAGGGGTCGTCCTCGAAAGGGTTGGAAAGAGGGGGTAAAGGAGGTTTTGTGGGTTAGGGGCTTGGACTTCCAGCAAGCATGCATGAGCGTGTTAGATAGGAGTGAATGGAGACGAATGATACTTGGGACCTGACGATCTGTTGGAGTGTGAGCAGGGTAATATTTAGTGAAGGGATTCAGGGAAACCGGTTATTTTCATATAGTCGGACTTGAGTCCTGGAAATGGGAAGTACAATGCCTGCACTTTAAAGGAGGGGTTTGGGATATTGGCAGTTTGGAGGGATATGTTGTGTATCTCTATACGTATATGCTTCTAAACTGTTGTATTCTGAGCACCTCTGCAAAAGCAGTGATAATGTGTGAGTGTGGTGAAAGTGTTGAATGATGATGAAAGTATTTTCTTTTTGGGGATTTTCTTTCTTTTTTTTTGGGTCACCCTGCCTCGGTGGGAGACGGCCGACTTGTTGAAAAAAAAAAAAAAAAAATATATATATATATATATGTCGTGCCGAATAGGCAGAACTTGCGATCTTGGCTTAAATAGCAACGCTCATCTTGCCATATAGGACAAGCGAAAATTTGTGTATGCAATAATTTCGCCAAAATCATTCTGAACCTAACGAAAAAAATATATTTCACTGTGTTTGTTTAGTATTAAATTATTGTAAACAAATCTAAAATATATTTAGTTGGATTAGGCTAAAATAAATTGTTCTTGTTATAATAAGGTTAGGTAAGTTTTCTAAGTTCCTTTTGGTGCAAAATTATAAATTTTTACACCAACATTAATGAAAAATATATATCTTTAAACGTATAAGAGAAAATTTTAGAAAGGACTTAATTTTAAATGAGTTCTTGCTAATTGACCAGTTTTACATATTCGGCACGACATATATCTATATATATATATATATATATATATATATATATATATATATATATATATATATATATATATATATATATATATATATATATATATATATATATATATATATATATATATATATATATATATATATATATATATATATATATATATATATATATATATATATATATATATATATATATATATATATATGCAATAAGATCACAGTAAACAGGTGATTTTAAATTATGCAAAACAACCACTGTGAAAGAGTAGTGAAATTCCAAGCGCTTTCGTGGCTACTCACATTGTCAAGGAACTATGAAAGTAATACATCAAAGGAAGGAAATAAAAGGGCTTAGACCACACCTCACAGTCAACTCCCACAACAAAGAAACACCTGACGCGAGACAGTACCGGACTCATAAGAAAAGAGGAACACTGCAGTAGGTCCGCTGGTCCAACTAGACAGGTCATCACGACATCCCACTAACAAATTATTCTACCCAAGAAATAAGGTTTATTATTTGTCCAATGTATTATTAAACTCTAACCAAATTTTATTAATTATAAATGAATCTAATTTATACAAACCTAAGGAAATATTCATATTATTTTCAAAATTGCTTTTTATGAAACAAGATTCAATTATATTTCTGTCAACCATGGACTTGCTTGATACAACTTTCTCAACTTTTTGAAAATCAATTGGATGGTTAAAATCTCTCACATGAATAAATAGAGCATTGGAATCTTGTCCAGTTCTAATGCTATATTTATGTTGTTTTAATCTAAGTTCGAGACTTTTACCAGTTTGACCGTAATAAACTTTATCGCAAATTTTACAAGGAATCTTATAGACACATCCATCAGCATTTTGGGGGGAATTCTTTATCAAAAGTTTTTTTTTACTGTATTAAGGTTTTTAAATACAACTTTAATATTAAAAGTCTTAAGAAGAGAAGGCATATCAACCAAGTTTTCATGGTAAGGGAGAACCAACATATTTTTAGTTGAATAAGGTTGGTTGTCCCTTTTCGGATTGTAAAAAGTATTTCTAGCAATTTTAAATGATTTATCAATTACATTCCTCGGGTATTTCAGATCAATGGCTATTTCATAAATTTTGGATATTTCTTCATCTATGAACTCTGGACTACAAATTCGTAAAGTTCTCAAAAACATTGATGAGAAAACAGACAGTTTAACTTTATCTTGATGGGAAGAATAATAGTGGACATAGGAACAGTTATTTGTAGGTTTTCTGTAAATTTTAAATTTGAATTCATTATTACTCTTAATAATTAAAACATTTAGAAAAGGCAATGAGTTATTTTCCTCAAACTCAACAGTAAAGTTTATAGCTTAGCCCATTCTATAAACTTTACTGTTGAGTTTGAGGAAAATAACTCATTACCTTTTCTAGATGTTTTAATTATTAAGAGTAATAATGAATTCAAATTTAAAATTTACAGAAAACCTACAAATAACTGTTCCTATGTCCACTATTTGACAATGTGAGTAGTCACGAAAGCGCTTGGAATTTCACTGCTCTTTCACAGTGGTTGTTTTGTACATATATACATATATATATATATATATATATATATATATATATATATATATATATATATATATATATATATATATTTATTTATTATTATCACACTGGCTGATTCCCACCAAGGCAGGGTGGCCCGAAAAAGAAAAACTTTCACCATCATTCACTCCATCACTGTCTTGCCAGAAGGGTGCTTTACACTACAGTTTTTAAACTGCAACATTAACACCCCTTTATATATATATATATATATATATATATATATATATATATATATATATATATATATATATATATATATATGTATATATATATATGTATATATATATATATATATATATACATATATATATATATATATATATATATATATATATATATATATATATATATATATATATATATATATATATATATAGATATATATATATGTCGTGCCGAATATGTAAAACTGGTCAATTAGCAAGAACTCATTTAAAATTAAGTCCTTTCTAAAATTTTCTCTTATACGTTTAAAGATATATTTTTTCCATTAATGTTAATGTAAAAAAAATTAATTTTACTCCAAAAGAATCTTAGAAAACTTACCTAACCGTATCATAACAAGAACAATTTATTTTAGCCTAACCCAACTAAATGTAATTTAGATTTGTTTACAATAATTTAATACTAAACATACACAGTGAAATATATTTTTTTCGTTAGGTTCAGAATGATTTTGGCGAATTTATTGCATACACAAATTTTCGCTTGTCCTATATGGCAAGATGAGCGTTGCTATTTAAGCCAAGATCGCAGTTTCTGCCTATTCGGCACGACATATATATATATATATATATATATATATATATATATATATATATATATATATATATATATATATATATATATATATATATATATATATATATATATATATATATATATATATATATATATATATATATATATATATAGATATGTCGTGCCGAATATGTAAAACTGGTCAATTAGCAAGAATTCGTTTAAAATTAAGTCCTTTCTAAAATTTTCTCTTATACGTTTAAAGATATATATTTTTTCATTAATGTTGATGCAAAAATTCATAATTTTGCACCAAAAGTAACTTAGAAAACTTACCTAACCTTATTATAACAAGAACAATTTATTTTAGCCTATCCCAGCTAAATATATTTTAGATTTGTTTACAATAATTTAATACTAAACAAACACAGTGAAATATATTTTTTTCGTTAGGTTCAGAATGATTTTGGCTAAATTACTGCATACACAAATTTTCACTTAACCTATATGGCAAGATGAGCGTTGCTATTTAAGCCAAGATCGCAAGTTCTGCCTATTCGGCACTACATATATATATATATATATATATATATATATATATATATATATATATATATATATATATATATATATATATATATATATATATATATATATATATATATATATGTCGTGCCGAATAGGCAGAACTTGCGATCTTGGCTTAAATAGCAACGCTCATCTTGCCATATAGGACAAGTGAAAATTTGTGTATGCAATAATTTCGCCAAAATCATTCTGAACCTATCGAGAAAAATATATATCACTGTGTTTGTTTAGTATTAAATTATTGTAAACAAATCTAAAATATATTTAGTTGGGTTAGGCTAAAATAAATTGCTCTTGTTATAATAAGGTTAGGTAAGTTTTCCAAGTTCCTTTTGGTGCAAAATTAAAAACTTTTACATTAACATTAATGAAAAAAATATATCTTTAAACGTACAAGAGAAAATTTCAGAAAGGACTTAATTTTAAATGAGTTCTTGCTAATTGACCAGTTTTACATATTTGGCACGACATATATATATATATATATATATATATATATATATATATATATATATATATATATATATATATATATATATATATATATATATTCTAGGTAGTAGGTTGGTAAACAGCAACCGCTCAGGGAGGTACTACCGTTCTGCCAAGTGAGTGTAAAACGAAAGCCTGTAATTGTTTTACATGATGGTAGGATTGCTGGTGTCTTTTGTCTGTCTCATAAACATGCAAGATTTCAGGTACGTCTTGCTACTTCTAGTTACACTTAGGTCACACTACATATACATGTACAAGCATATATATACACACCCCTCTGGGTTTTCTTCTATTTCCTTTCTAGTTCTTGTTCTTGTTTATTTCCTCTTATCTCCATGGGGAAGTGGAACAGAATTCTTCCTCCGTAAGCCATGCGTGTTGTAAGAGGCGACTAAAATGCCGGGAGCAAGGGGCTAGTAACCCCTTCTCCCATATTAATTACTAAATTTAAAAAGAGAAACTTTCGTTTTTCCTTTTGGGCCACCCTGCCTTGGTGGGATACGGGCTGTGGCTCGTACGTTGGTTTGCGTGCAGCCAACAGTAACAGCCTGGTTGATCAGGCTCTGATCCACCAGGAGGTCTGGTCACAGACCGGGCCGCGGGGGCGTTGACCCCCGGAACTCTCTCCAGGTAAACTCCAGGTATATATATGTAGGACAAGCCACGGGGGAGGGTGAAAATCTTTAGCTCAAGTACTTTCACACTTCTCAGTGCGTCATCATGAGCTGTGCAATGTTGCAGTGGAGCAACCAAAGCAGGGAGAGAGGTCTCAGAGTAGCGTAGGTGTCACTGGCCACGGTTACCCTTAGACTGGGTTAGTGGTCGGTGCCATCCCCTCCCTACCATCATCCCCCCACTACCCATATATGGGGTAGGAGGGTTTCTGAAATGTCAGGTAGGAAATTATAAGATGCAAAAAGCCAGCCCCAAGCTTTTTCTGATCGTTTATAACAGGTCACATGGTTTGAGAAAATAAGTTTCTCGTTAGATACTGTAGACTACTGTAGCTATTATTCTGTGTGACCTTTTCAAATAATGAAAGAATACAATGTGCTCTTTGTCCGTTTAAATGTCCTGCTCTGAGGTACTCGAATGTTCTACCGAATGTTCCTAGATATTGTCTACTATTTTCTCAGTGGCTGTTAATATGCCATACATGGGGACTATTATGCCTATCCGATAATATTTCTATGATCTAAATTCTACTAATACCCTTTAACCTTTCCTTACGTTATCTTGTGTGCTTGTCACTGTATGGTACATTAACAGCTACAGGTGTTATACAACCTTCAAAACTGACGTGGTGTGAAGTTTTGGTACGTAGACACTGGACGGGCGTCACCAATCCATCAACCCACCTGACACAATGAACAATCCTGTGATTTTGTATAGCACTGTTGTTTAAGACTGAGAGTCGAAGATCTAAATGAATTTTTTATGAGGGAGCCACAGAATTTGGTAAACACAAGCCTATCTGATGTTATCCTGACGCCAAATGACTTTGAGCAGGCGATAAATGATATGCTCATGCACTCTGCCCCAGGGCCAGACTCATGGAACTCCGTGTTCATCAAGAACTGCAAGAAGCCCCTATCACATGCTTTTAGCATCCTATGGAGAGGGAGCATGGACACTGGGGTCGTCCCATTGTACTAAAAACAACAGACATAGCCCCATTCCACAAAGGGGGCAGTAAAACAATAGCAAAGAACCACAGACCGATAGCACTAACATCCCATATCATAAAAATCTTCGAAAGGGTCCTAAGAAGCAAGATCGCCACCCATCTAGATACCCATCAGTTACACAACCCAGGGCAACATGGGTTTAGAGCAGGTCGCTCCTGTCTGTCCCAACTACTGGATCACGACGACAAGGTCCTAGATGCACTAGAAGAAAAAAAGAATGCAGATGTAATATACACAGATTTTGCAAAAGCCTTCGACAAGTGTGACCATGGCGTAATAGCGCACAAAATGCGTGCTAAAGGAATAACAGGAAAAATTGGTAGATGGATCTATAGTTTCCTCACAAACAGAACACAAAGAGTAGTAGTCAACAGAGTAAAGTCTGAGGCAGCTACGGTAAAAAGCTCTGTTCCACAAGGCACAGTACTCGCTCCCATCTTGTTTCTCATCCTCATATCTGACTTAGACAAGGATGTCAGCCACAGCACCGTGTCTTCCTTTGCAGATGACACCCGAATCTGCATGACAGTGTCTTCCATTGCAGACACTGCAAGGCTCCAGGCGGACATCAACCAAATCTTTCAGTGGGCTGCAGAAAACAATATGAAGTTCAACGATGAGAAATTTCAATTACTCCGATATGGTAAACATGAGGAAATTAAATCTTCATCAGAATATAAAACAAATTCCAGCCGCAAAATAGAGCGAAAAACTAACGTCAAAGACCTGGGAGTGATCATGTCGGAGGATCTCACCTTCAAGGACCACAACATTATATCAATCGCATCTGCTAGAAAAATGACAGGATGGATAATGAGAACCTTCAAAACTAGGGATGCCAACCCCATGATGACACTCTTCAGGTCGCTTGTTCTATCTAGGCTGGAATGTTGCTGCACACTAACAGCACCTTTTAAGGCAGGAAAAATTGTTGACCTAGAAAATGTACAGAGAACCTTCACGGCGCGCATAACTGAGATAAAACACCACAATTACTGGGAGCGCTTGAAGTTCCTGAGCCTGTTTTCCCTGGAACGCAGACCCGAGAAATACATGATTATATACACCTGGAAAATCCTAGAGGTACTAGTACCGAACTTGGACACGAAAATCACTCACTACGAAAGCAAAAGATTCGGCAGACGATGCAACATCCACCCAATGAAAAGCAGGGGTGTCACTAGCACGTTAAGAGACAACACAATAAGTGTCAGGGGCCCAAGATTGTTCAACTGCCTCCCAGCATACATAAGGGGGGATTACCAATAGACCCCTGGCTGTCTTCAAGCAGGCACTGGACAAGCACCTAAAGTCCGTACCTGACCAGCCGGGCTGTGGCTCGTACGTTCGATTGCGTGCAGCCAGAAGGAACATCCTGGTTGATCAGGCTCTGATCCACCATGAGGCCTGGTCACAGACTGGGCCGCGTGGCCTTGACCCCCAGAACTCTCTCCAGGTAAACTCCAGGTAATGGACTCTACTAAATAATTATCGAGCTTATATAATCCATAATTTGAGTTGTATACTGTATTCCTTTCATGTTTCAAGAGGGAAGATTCAATTATGTTTCTTTCCATGTCAAAACTGTTTGGTACAATAATCTGAGCAACATCCCACCCCGGTGGGTGATTACATGCACTAACGTGGTTAAAGATAGCGTTCGACTCCTGTCCTGTCCTGAGTATTTATGCTGGGCAATTCTAGTTTCCAGAAATATACCTGTTTGACCGATATATGAGAGAGGACACTGAGTACATGGGACCTTGTAAACCCCACCAACTTTGTTGGAATGTGTGTTTTTAATCAGCCTTTGTTTCACTTATGTGTGTGTGTGTGTGTGTGTGTGTGTGTGTGTGTGTGTGTGTGTGTGTGTGTGTGTGTGTGTGTGTGTGTGTGTGTGTGTGTGTGCAATAAGATCACAGTAAACAGAATGTGCAAAACAACCACTGTGAAAGAAGACTGAAATTCCAAGCGCTTTCGTGACTTCTCACATTATCAAGAAACTTGGAATTTCACTATTCTTTCACAGTGCTTGTTTTGCATATATATATACATATATATATATATATATATATATATATATATATATATATATATATGTATATATATATATATATATATATATATATATATATATATAACAGCACTGCACTAGCCAAGGAGTCGAACCCATGCTATTTAGGCCCTCCTCATGGTGAGAGAAAACGCATGACACTTTAGACCACTAGACCACACAATCCTTAGCAATGGTGCATCCAGACAAGCTAGTTGTTGTACTCACCATCAAAGGGCATACGGTGGTGTGGACGCCTCTGAGCTAATTTCATTCTTCTCTCTGTTTGTGTACTAGCTCAACAAGCAGTATATTACATTATTGTACCCACGAAACAAGTGGTATTGATCAATAACAACACTGCACTAGCCAATGAGTCGATCCCATGCTGTTTTTTGCCCGCCTCATGGCGAGCAAAAACGCATCATGCATTTCCGCTTACCATGAGGCGGGCCAAAACAGCTTGGGTTCGACTCCTTGGCTAGTGCAATGTTCTATAGGACATCAATAAAATTAAAGACATGGGAGAAAGCCTGGGCCTTTCTTTAAACCCCACCAAATGTGAAATAGTTTCTACCAATCAACAGATGATCCAGAAAATTAGCGCAATTTTACCAGGAGCACGAGCCATTGATCCAGCCAATAGCACTCTCCTTGGTGCTCCTCTTGGGTCCAATGCCATCGATCTGATCCTAGAAAAAAAAAAGTCTCAGACCTCCAGACGATGGAAAGCAGGATGAAAGACATTGACACACACGATGCCTTCTACCTACTCACCAGGTGCCTGTCAATCCCAAAACTTACCTACTTTCTGAGATGCTCCCCAGCCTTCAGCAGTTCAAAACTCAAGGAATATGACTCTCTCCTTAAGACCATGCTAGAGAGTGTATTGAATCTTTCCCTTGAAGATGGACAGTGGTTGCAAGCCTCACTTCCGGTCAGGCTTGGAGGGCTAGGAGTACGCAGATCCTCTCAGGTTGCTCTACCAGCTTTCCTATCCTCTTCTATAGCATCAAACGAGTTTATGAGACATATTCTTCCTGATACCCTCAGCGACTCAGCAGGAATAGAAGACCCTAGCTATGCCAGTGCCATCACTGAATGGGAGACTCTTGCTGCTCCAGCACCAAATCCTAGTGCAGCACTGGCTCACAAACAGTCAAGCTGGGATGGCCCGATCGCTGAAAAGGTGCTTGCCAACATGCTTAGGGCTGCAACATCAGATAGGGAGATTGCCCATCTCCAGGCTGTGAGCGTACCTCACTCCGGGGACCTCCTCCAAACAGTTTCCACATCGGCAATGGGAAGGCGACTCGACCCTAAGACCCTCCGTATTGCAGTGGCTCTGCGCCTTGCTGCCCCAATTCACACGGAATATACGTGTATATTCGGCGAAGCGCAAGCAGACCAATACGGTCTACATGGTCTTAACTTCCAAAACCAATGGCTGGCATGAAAGACACAATGAGGTCAACGACATCATTAAGAGAACCCTTGCTACCGCTGGATGCCCAGCCGAGAGGGAGCCCCGATCACTAGCAGCCAACAATACCCACAACTCAGCAAACCGCCGCGACGGGATCACCATCTATCCTTGGAAGAATGGCAAGCTCTTAGCATGGGACTATACCTGTGTGTCCACACTGGTTGACACCTATATCCATCACAGTGTGGGGCGACAGGGAAGAGCTGCTGACTACAGGGAGGAGTACAAGATCAGCAAATACAGGGACATAAGCCAACAGTATCAATTTGTCACAGTGGGATCAGAGACCTTGGGATCATGGGGAAAAAATGCCACACGTTTCCTTAGAGAATTGGGTTCCAGACTCATCGACACCACCAGGGACCCAAGGGCAGCCGCTTTCATGTTCCAGCGCCTCAGCGTAGCCATCCAGAGGGGAAATGCTTGCTGCATACTTGGCTCGCATCCAGCCTCGGAGGAGCTGGAGGAAATTCATGACCTTTGATACATTGTGCCATTGTATTCATGTTTAAGTTTTTTCTGTAAATGTATTCTGTTTATTAATAAATGTTCACATAGTATCTCTCTCTCTCTCTCTCTCTCTCTCTCTCTCTCTCTCTATATATATATATATATATATATATATATATATATATATATATATATATATATATATATATATATATATATATATATATATATATATATATATATATATATATATATATATATATAAAATCGCAGACAGGGGTTCTTAACAATGCAAGACAAGCCACGGAGGGGGGCAAGGAATTTTTAGCTCAAGTACTTTCACACTTCTCAGTGCGTCATCAAGAGCTGTGCAATGTTGCAAGGGCGGCAACAGGAGAAATAGGGTAAGTTTTTTTCAGAGTTTGGTGGCGTGGTGCCACCGCGGTACCATACTTGATCGAAAGATTTCCACCCCCATCTCCTCCGCCCTTGTCTTATATATAACAAATTGATAAACTCCCTAAGGCCTAAACTCATTCCTCGCATATTAGTCTTATTTCATCTTCTTCTTCTTCTTATTATTATTACTTTTAATTAGATAATTTATTTAACTAGACATCTAATACCCTAGTATAAAGTGGTTTTCTTTGAAGAGGTGTAAATAAAATTTCTAATTGATTACAAATTTCAGATTACTGATATATCGAATAATAATTATCAACATAAGCTATTTAATCCTGTCACTAATACACTCAGAGCAGTCGCTAATGTATGTGGTGTGTGCATGTGTGTGTGTGTGAGTGTGTGTGTGTGTGTGTGTGTGTGTGTGTGTGTGTGTGTGTGTGTGTGTGTGTGTGTGTACTCACTCACCTATTTGTACTCACCTATTTGTGGTTGCAGGGGTCGAGTCCTAGCTCCTGGCCCCGCCTCTTCACCGGTTGCTACTAGGCCCTCTCTCTCCCCGCTCCATGAGCTTTATCAAACCTCGTCTTAAAACTGTGTATGGTTCCTGCCTCCACTACGTCATTTTCTAGGCTATTCCACTGCCTTACAACTCTATGACTGAAGAAATACTTCCTACTATCTCTCTGACTCATTTGTGTCTTCAACTTCCAATTGTGGCCTCTTGTTTCTGTGTCCCCTCCCTGGAACATCCTGTCTTTGTCCACCTTGTCTATTCCACGCAGTATTTTATATGTCGTTATCATGTCTCCCCTGACCCTCGTGTCCTCCAGTGTGGTCAGGCCGATTTCCCTTAATCTTTCTTCATAGGGCATTCCCCTTAGCTCTGGAACTAACCTTGTCGCAAACCTTTGTACTTTCTCTAGTTTCTTGACGTGCTTTATCAAGTGCGGGTTCCAAACAGGTGCTGCATACTCCAGTATGGGCCTGACATACACGGTGTACAGTGTCTTGAATGATTCCTTACTAAGGTATCGGAATGCTGTTCTCAGGTTGGCCAGGCGCCCATATGCTGCAGCAGTTATCTGATTGATGTGTGCTTCCGGAGACATGCTCGGTGTTATACTCACCCCAAGATCTTTCTCCTTGAGTGAGGTTTGCAGTCTTTGGTCACCTAGCCTATACTCTGTCTGTGGTCTTCTGTGCCCCTCCCCCATCTTCATGACTTTGCATTTGGCAGGATTAAATTCGAGAAGCCATTTGCTGGACCAGGTGTCCAGTCTGTCCAGGTCTCTTTGAAGTCCTGCCTGGTCCTCATCAGATTTAATTCTCCTCATTAACTTCACATCATCTGCAAACAGGGACACTTCTGAGTCTAACCCTTCCGTCATGTCGTTCACATATACCAAAAATAGCACTGATCCTAGGACCGACCCCTGTGGGACCCCGCTCGTCACAGGTGCCCACTGTGATACATCATTACGTACCATGACTCGTTGTTGCCTCCCTGTCAGGTATTCTCTGATCCATTGCAGTGCCCTTCCTGTTATATGCGCCTGATGCTCTAGCTTCTGCACTAATCTCTTGTGAGGAACTGTGTCAAAGGCCTTCTTGCAGTCCAAGAAGATGCAATCAACCCACCCCTCTCTCTCTTGTCTTACTCCTGTTATTTTATCATAAAACTCCAGAAGGTTTGTGACACAGGATTTGCCTTCCGTGAATCCGTGCTGGTTGGCATTTATACTCCTGTTCCGTTCCAGGTGCTCCACCACTCTCCTCCTGATAATCTTCTCCATAATTTTGCATACTATACACGTCAATGACACAGGTCTATAGTTTAGTGCCTCTTTTCTGTCTCCTTTTTTAAAAATGGGAACTACATTTGCCGTCTTCCATACCTCAGGTAGTTGCCCAGTTTCCAGGGACGTGTTGAAGATTGTGGTAAGTGGCACGCACAACATATCTGCTCCCTCTCTAAGGACCCACGTGGAGATGTTGTCTGGTCCCATTGCCTTTGAGGTATCGATGTCCCTTAGCAGTTTCTTCACCTCCTCCTCATCTGTATGTATGTCGTCCAACACTTGTTGGTGTATTCCTTGCTGGTGTCCCCATCTGGTCTGTCCCCCCAGAGTCCTTCCTGTCTCTACTGTAAATACTTCCTTAAATCTCGTGTTGAGCTCCTCACATACCTCTTGATCGTTTCTTGTGAGTTCTCCACCTTCTTTCCTCAACCTTATCACCTGGTCCTTGACTGTTGTCTTCCTCCTAATGTGGCTATACAGCAGGTTCGGGTCAGATTTGACTTTCGATGCTATGTCGTTTTCATACTGTCGCTGGGCCTTCCTCCTTATCTGTGCATACTCGTTTCTGGCTCTTCTACTAATCTCCTTGTTTTCCTGGGTCCTATGCCTCCTGTACCTTTTCCATTCTCTGTTGCACTTAGTTTTTGCCTCCCTACACCTTCGGGTAAACCAAGGACTCGTTTTGGTCTTCCTATTATTTCCGTTTCCCTTGGGAACAAAACTTTCCTCTGCCTCCTTGCACTTTGTTGCCACATATTCCATCATCTCGTTTACTGATTTTCCTACCATTTCTCTGTCCCACTGAACCTCCTGCAGGAAGTTTCTCATACCTGTGTAGTCCCCCCTTTTATAGTTTGGCCTGTCCCCTTCAGTTCCTGTTACCTTCTCCACTTGTAACTCTACTATATAGTCAAAACTCAGAACCACATGATCGCTAGCTCCAAGGAGCCTCTCATAAGTGATGTCCTCAATGTCTGAACTGCTCAGGGTGAACACAAGATCCAGTCTTGCTGGCTCATCCTCCCCTCTCTCTCTGGTTGTGTCCCTGACATGTTGATGCATGAGGTTTTCAAGTACCACATCCATCATCTTGGCTCTCCATGTTTCGGGACCCCCATGTGGCTCCAGGTTTTCCCAGTCGATCTCCCTGTGGTTGAAATCGCCCATTACCAGTAACTTTGCTCTGCTCGAGTGAGCTCTTCTTGCCACCTCAGCCAGTGTGTCCACCATCACCCTGTTGTTTTCTTCGTACTCCTCTCTTGGCCTCCTGCAGTTCTGTGGTGGGTTATACATCACTCCAATGACTACTTTATGTTCTCCGGACTGAATTGTACCTACAATGTAGTCTCTTTCTCCAATCATGTCCATGCCTTCCATTTCCTCAAATCCCCATCGGTGTTTTATGAGCAGTGCAACCCCTCCTCCCCCTCTACTCCTTCTATCTTTCCTCAGGATCTGATATCCTGTTGGGAAGATTGTGTCTGTTATTGTCTCAGCGAGTTTTGTTTCTGTGACTGCTATGATGTCTGGGGATTTTTCACTGATTCTTTCATTCCACTCCTCATGTTTATTCATTATTCCATCCGCGTTTGTGTACCAAACCTTTAGTTTCTTTTCTATCATTGTGGTCATGCAAGAATATTGGGGTTGGGGGAGCGAGAGCCTTGGTGGGGGCCTATATGGGGCTGTGGTGTAGGTGGGGTTTGTGTTGATGGGGGTGGGGTCAGAATGCCCATAAGGGACAGCTGTTGGGGTGAGGTTTGTGATATGGGGATTGGTGGCAGAGGGAACAGTGAGTGGGTTGTAGTATAGGTTGCTCAGTTGCGTTGGGAATGTCGCGGGTGGAGTCTTTTGGTGGGAGATTCTGTGGGGTGTGTTTGCCCTTCCTCCTGTGTCTGGGTCCTGCTCATTTTCATTGCTTCTCGTTCCTCCTTGCGTCTCTGTACCCTCTCTTTCAGTGTAGTCCTTTCTTCTTGTGTTCTGTCGCGGTCGAGGTATACTCTCTGGTACCCCTCTTTGTGTGTGTGTGTGTGTGTGTGTGTGTGTGTGTGTGTGTGTGTGTGTGTGTGTGTGTGTGTGTGTGTGTGTGTGTGTGTGTGTGTGTGTCTCGTGCCGAATAGGTAAAACTGGTCAATTAGCAAGAAGAACGATTGGTGGAATGATGATGTAAAGAGAGTAGTACGAGAGAAAAATATCATATGAGAGGTTTTTACAAAGTAGAAGTGATGCAAGGAGAGAGGAGTATATGGAGAGAAAAATAGAGGTTAAGAGATTGGTGAAGCAATGTAAAAAGAGAGCAAATGAGACAGTGGGTGAGATGTTATCAACAAATTTTGTTGAGAATAAGAGGACAGGTGAGTTATTAAAGCAGAGTTAGAGGTATTGAGAAGGTGGAGGGAATATTTTGAGGAATTGTTAAATGTTGATGAAGATAGGGAAGCTGTGATTTCGTGTACAGGGCAAGGAGGGATAACATATTATAGGAGTGAGGAAGAACCAATTGTGAGTGTGGGTCAAGTGCGTGGGGCAGTGAGTAGAATGAAAGGGGGTAAGGCAGCTAGGATTGATGGGATAAAGATAGGAATGTTTAAAGCAGTTGGGAATATAGTTTTAGAGTTGTTAGTGTTTGCATTTAATAAATGTGTCGAAGAGGGTAAGGTACCTAGGGATTGGCAGAGAGCATGCATAGTTCCTTTGTATAAAGACCAAGGGGTCAAAAGAGAGTGTAAAAATTATAGGGGAATAATTTTGTTGAGTATACCTGGTAAGTCTTTTGGTAGAGAAATTATTGAAACAATTAAGAGTAAGACGGAGAATAGGATAGCAGATGAACAAGGAGGCTTTAGGAAAGGTAGGGGAAGGTGTAGAACGAGTGTTTGCAGTGAAACATATAGGTGAACAGTATTTATATTAGGGTAAAGAGATTTTTGTGGCATTTATGGATTTGGAAAATTCGTATGATAGGGTGGATAGGGGGCAATGTGTCAGATGTTTCAAATGTATGGAACAGGAGGTAGGCTATTGAAAGCAGTGAAGAGTCTTTATGAGGATAGTGAGGCTCAGGTTAGAGTACGTAGGAGAGAGGGAGATTATTTCCCAGTAAAAGCAGGCCTTAGACAAGGATGTGTGAAGTCAACGTGGTTGTTCAATATATTTATAGATGGAGTTGTAAGAGAAGTGAATGCTCGGGGTGTTGGCAAGATAAAGATAAAGAATCTAACACAAAGTGGGAGTTGCCACAGTTGCTCTTTGCTGATGACACTGTCCTTTTGGAAGATTCTGAAGAGAAGTTATAGAGATTGGTTGATGAGTTTGGTAAGGTATGTAAAAGAAAAAAATTAAAAGTGAATATAGGAAAGAGTAAGGTGATGAGGATAACAAAAAAAAAGTTAGGTAATGGAAGACTGGATATCAAATTGGAGGGAGAGAGTATGGAGGAGGTGAATGTATTAAGATATTTGGGAGTGGACGTGTCAGCAGATGGGTCTATGAAAGATGACATGAATCATAGAATTGACGAGGGGAAAAATGGGAGAACTTTATCCATGAAGCAAAGAGGGGAATGTATGAGAGTATAGCTATACCAACGTTCTTGCATTGGTGTATGGGTGGAAAAGGCTGGAGGCAGTGGAGATGTCATGTCTGAAGGCAATGTGTGGTGTGAAAATAATGCAGAAAATCCGTAGTTTGGAAGTTAGGAGGAGGTGGTGGGTTACCAAAACTATTATCCAGAGGGCTGAGGAGGCGTTATTGAGATGGTTTGGACATGTAGAGAGTATGAAACGAAATAGAATGACTTCGAGAGTGTATAAATATGTAGTGGAGGGAAGGCGGGGTAGGGGTCGGCCTAGGAAACGTTGGAGGGAGGTTGTAAAGGAGGTTTTGTGTGCGAGGGGCTTGGACTTCCAGCAAGCTTGCATGAGCATGTTAGGTAGGAACATATGGAGACAAATGGTTTTGAGGACTTGAAGGGCTGTTGGAGTGAAAGCAAGGTAACATTTATGAAGGGATTCAGGGAAACCGGCAGGCCAGACCTCAATTCTGGAGATGGGAAGTACAGTGTCTGCACTCTGAAAGAGCGGTGTTACTGTTGCAGTTTTATAACTGTAGTGTGAGCATACCTATGGCAAGACAGTGATGGAGTGAAAGATGATAAAAGTTTTTCTTTTTCAGGCCACCCTGCCTTGGTGGGAAACGGCCAATGTGTTCATAAAAAATAAACGTTAAAAGATATATTTTTTTCATTTATGTTAATGTAAAAATTAATAATTTTGTACCAAAAGCACCTTAGAAAACTTACCTAGCCTTATTAAAACAAGCGCAATTTAATTTAGCCTAATCCATCAAATTATATTTTAGATAA
>NC_091293.1:49338263-49368263 GCF_038502225.1 Cherax quadricarinatus
GTTGTAACACTAATTGTATGGACACACTGTTCTCTACTTCAGTAGGAAGTTAACACAAGTCTCCATCGGCCCTAAATTTTGTGTGTACAAGTGTACACTGCATGTACACTTGTACACACACATACATACATACGTACACATATCCATATTTTTATATTTTGTTGAATTAGAAAAACATAGGTTCCCAGCGCTGTCTGCAGAGCTACGTGGATATCTCTCTCGGATTAGAGTAACTAAGTAAGTAAGTAAGTTTATTCAGGTATACACAAATACAGTTACATAGAATTATCATACATAGCAGCATATGTGTAGAGAACCTAGGATAACCCAAAAAAGTAATGTACTAGCAGTAATGTAACTAGTACATTACTAGCATATTTAGTTTCCACGATTTCTCCTTTTTGCACAAAAGACCACATATAAACAGCCCATCTGTTTCCAAAATACCAAATATAAAATGGCAGATAATAAGAAAACCCACACTACAGTATTTGCATCTTAAGGCAAGATGTCTAGGTTATGTATCATTTTAATCATAAATAGGACCTCGAAGTTTCCCTGAAGAATACCTGGAGGGTGTTCCTGGGATCAAAGCCCCTGCGACCCGGTCCATTATAAGGCCTCGTCGTGGATTAGGACTTGATCAGCCAGGCTGTTTCTGTTGGCCGCACGCAAACCGACGTAAGAACCACAGCCCGGCTGATCAGGTACTGACTTTAGGTGCCTGTCCAGAGCCTTCTTGAAGACAGCCAGGGATCTATTGGTAATCCCTCTTATGTATGCTGGGATGCAGCTGAACAGTCTTGGGCCCCTGATACTCATTGTGATGTCTGTTAGCGTACTCATGGCGCTCCTGCTTTTCATTGGGAGGGGATGTTGCACCGCTTGCCGAGTCTTTTGCTTTCGTAGCGAGTGATTTCCGTGTGTAGATTTGGGACTAGTCCCTCTAGGACTTTACAAGTGTATATTATGATATATGTCGACTGCGTTCAACAGTTCCCAGTAATTTAGGTGTTTTATGATATACGTGCAGTATATTCTCCAGGTCTGCAGTTTCACCTGCCTTGAAAAGAGCCGTTAGCCTACAACAATATTCTAGCCTAGAGAAAACAAACGATTTGAAAATAATCATCACTGGCTTGGCATCTCTAGTTATGAAGGGTCTCATTATCCATTCTATCATTTTTTCCTCCCTCAGTAGTCACCTGAATCTGTATGCTATAACCTAAATGTAAGATTTTATCTGCTATCACGGACGATACCTGATAATATTAAGCAAATTTCCTAAATTTAATTGTAACAGATAAGTGAACTGTAGATTTAAATCCAGATGTACTCCTGTTAACCCTTTTGAGGCCTAGTTCCTAGGCCTTTTGTGTACCCATATTCTCTTGTGCTACCGTCCACAAGATGGATATGGGATGCACAATATACTAGCCATTTCGGTTACAAAATCTAAATCACGTCACAATATAACATGCTTCCAATGAAATAGGTTATCCCCATCTTAGCATATGTATGACAGCAAAATTCCCAATGGGACACAAAAGAAGATTCCAGTTCTACATACACTGAGTAGACTTACCATGAGCCAACAACGACCATCCCAGAAGAAATTGTTCTCATATTTTACATCAGATTGTTCATGCAGTCTCTGATATATTATCTAACCTAATGAGTATTTTATTAACACCATTCTCTACATTATACTGGTGGCCCATGGCCAAGTAGGCGACGCTCTCGCTTCACACACACTGAGTATCCGTGGTTCGATCCCCGGCAAGGGTAGAAACGGACGTGTTTCCTTACACTTGCTGTCCCGTTCACCTAACAAGTAAATAAGTACATGGGTGTTAGTCGACTGGTGTGGGTGGCATGCTGGGGACAAGATTGAGGACCCCAATGGAAATAAGACAGTCTTTCGATGGGTGGCTAACCCTCCAGGGTTAAAAATCAGAATAAAATCTTATCTTAACCCCTCACTCAGATTGACTACAGATATGAGGAATTATAGTTAGTATAAATCACAACTGTGATTGGTTAATGTATGACAAGAAACTTTTTCCGGGAACTTTATGTACCAACTTTGCAGTATATTACTAACGGAGGGGTGGGTTATATATGCTGCGTTACACAGACAACTGAAAAGGTGTAAAGGCTGGTCTCATGGATGGTACCGTAACCAAGGTAGAAGTTAGGAACAAGACTAAGAATTAAAACTTCCCACACCAGGAACGTCACAGCTTATATTACAACTTAGAAAAATACTTCAACCAAGTCTTAGTAAAGAGCTTTGGCAGTTTAAGAGTCTCAAATGTGGAAAAATGCACAGAGAAGAGATAAAAAGTCTTATCGTTACAGATAAGATCTGCCAGCAATGTGGTTACCTTTATCTGTAATTATCAACTTCTAGTGACCGTCTTAAGAGTTGTAGCTCATATCCTTTAAAATAAAATAAGTAATTTTAACCTAACACATTGCCAGAAATACACAAATACATATGCATACGCATCTTCATACAGTCACAAGACGAGGTGGCCGAGTGGTTAAGGCGTTGGACTGCTAATCCAATAGGGTCTCCCTGCGTGGGTTCGAATCCCATCCTCGTCGATTAGGTTTTCTTTATAGGGAAGAATGTGAGAGTTAATTAATGAGTCTTATGTAGTTGATAAGATCCAAAACCAATAAAGCGGTCATATACATCAAGAAGAGTGTGTATACTATGAAAAATTACCTTATTCCCAATTTTAATGACTTAAGTTTCCTTTACTGATGGTGTAGACGTGGTATGAAGCCTTTAGCAATCCTCTCGTAGTCATTAATCTAATAAACCAACCAATCAACTAACTTGCTAAAACTTTGTTTATATTTTAAAAGTATATCTCTCTTTTAATGTGTATGCACTGAGAGCAGGAGAGCCTATACTTACAGGCATATAAATCTTTGTATATATACACACTTCAAGTCCATATATTCATCGCTGTTTTGGCCACTGAGTACATTCGACTGGCGGTGTCCAGATGTCGTGCAGCTTTAATAACCCTCAGGTATTCCATGGACTTTAAAACCTAATATATCTGCCAGTATACTGTCTAGTGGTATAATTAACACTTTATGCCTCTTTAACCTCATCACCTCACCCAATACACTTCACTACATAGGATGTTTGTGAGCGTGATGGATGGGGACGGGTGCTGGCGTTTGCGTTTAATTATTAATAACCAATGGTTATTTAACTGTCGTCTGACTACATCTCTTGAGTGTGGGTTCATTTTCACTGTCATTGTCTAGTTAAACGTACCTCTTCACACTTGTGACGACGAAATGTTTTCTTATATCCTTGTGTTTCAGTTGTGTGTGTAATTTCCAATCACTCCCTATTCTCATATTATCCCCGGTAAAGAGACAAGTTTGTTGTGATGTCACCTCACTGTCTGTGGAATGAGTAATGAATTGAGAGAATGAGTACTCCTCCTTACCTCACTACACACTATTGTGGATTTCATTCACTTCCACTTAATATTTAGTCTCATAAAGAATATAACATTAAACATGGGGAAGTGAATACATTATTCATTGATACTTATTACCACTATATACTTTATCTACGAGAAAAGGATCTGATACCAGGATACCTGGGTATCAGATACAATATAATTTAGACATGGGAAAACAATAAACTGAACCTAAATATTCATTTACAGTATAGAATCCTAGGAGACCAGGCAGGCTTCTAGCCACAGGTCCCAAGACCTCACACAGGAGCCCCAGCTCTGCACCCAGCCAGAGCTTTCCCCAAAGTCCTTAGCAACTTCCCTGAGCTTATAAAAAATCTCCACCCTCGCTTCCCCCTAAAAAGAAATCTTCAGGCTAGAGGTCAACTTCAATGGAAACATTCACCACATGGTCACGAGTTCCCTGACTGAGCAAAGGTGTGAAGATAGAAACCTAACATTCAGTCACATTTGGTCACATCATTAACCCTGACTGCACTGAGTGCATTTTTGCATATAGTGATCATATGTCCATTTTGTACTCGTACGTCCAGATATAAAGGTCTTAAGGTTGCATGGGTAACTTATTACATTCTTGAGGGGAGAGAAAAAGGTGATAAATTAGACACATGTGCAACTCTTGGGTATCTTTACTGAGGAAACGTTTCGCCAGCGAAACGTTTCCTCAGTAAAAATACCCAAGAGTTGCACATGTGTCTAATTTATCAACGTGTCGGTTCTCTGAACCATTGATCCACAGAGAAAAAGGTAAATCCATAAGGATCATACAGCACCTGGGAGAATGGGAGGTAATCAAGGAAGGTCAGGACTCCACATCTGCCTCTCACCGAAGTCAAGGATCATTACTTTAATGACATGAAACTTAGACGTCTCTAGGTATGAATACTTTAATGCCTGAAATAGAGATCAGGATACGTACAGTTTACTTAGAAGTTTCTTCTCCTGATGACTACACGAGTTGTGCTCTGTTGTCACTCTTGTGTTGATTCACAGATGTTTCTTATTATTCTTTTTCGATTTTTGGAACTGCCACCTCAGTGTTTCTCTGGCTTCTGCCTAGATTATGGATACACTGATGCATTTGTCATGCATAGATATTACTCAGATTTTTGGTTGTTTGTACTAAATAGGTTAATGCTCTTACTATTCCTTGCTTTATAAACAGCTTTCAATGTTGTAGAGAATTTTAAGAGTAGAAAGTTTGTGGTCAAAGGCAGTTCTTGCACTGTCATGATTAAAACAGTGGAAATAAAATTTTAGTTTCCAGAACATGGTAATGAATACAGTTCTCACACCTGTTGTATATCAGTAGCTGTGAGCTACTAACATAGTGTATCCAGCACCTGGATTGTATTTAGGTGTTGCCTTTATGAAGGATAATCCTGGTGTTGATAAGAAGATCCCGCGAGGAGAGAATGCCTTAATGCATGTGAGGGGCTCTTGATCCTTTCCTTGGATCGAACTTTATTGCCTGCCATTCTCCAGGCTCTATGTGTTCCATACGGATGTAGCGCTTGCCTCTGAAATAATAAAAAATAACTAGTAGGAGTAATGCTCTAATAATAATTCTTTTACGTTTATGTTGTACTCCAGACCATCAGGGTTAAAAAGACCATGCTAGATTTTAGTTCGTGTGGTACAGTGCTTGTGTGTGTTTCTGACGTCATGTTGATGATTGGATAAGTTACATCGTGTGTTCATAGGGTCTGATTTTTTCACCACGACTTTGGGGTGTCATCGGTCGTGGTAGAAGCTATTTGTGACCGATCCTTTTTTTGAGTTGTTTGTATGCGGCGATGTGTGTATGGGAGCAAAATGTCATTACTAGCTGAAAACGCTGTGTGATAATAGGTTTGTCATTATTCTTTCAAACACTTCTTATTTCAGTTGCAAGTGCTGATATATAATTCTTGTTGGGGTAGATGTTTTGGAGGTTCTGTGATGATTGACTCTTTGTGGGTGGTCGGGGAAGGTTTTCTGAAGATGCTTTTGGTTTGATCTAAGGAAAGGAAGAGTGATCCAATTCTTTGGATTAAGAGCCCGCCACCAGTGTCAAGAAACTTCCCATGAGGGGCAGTGTACTTTGTGTCCTTGAATTTCTATGATGCCTGCAAGATTTTTGTAGTGCGTCGTCTCGAGGACAGTCAACAGCTTCAAGCAGTCTGTGTTTTTTTGGGCCATATATTATGAACTTTAATATTTAACGCCTTAGGGATAGCAAGGTACAATGAGCTTAAAATATTTCTGTCATCAGTATTGGACTTCTCTCTGTTAGGATCATTCTGAAAATTTATGAAAAGCTATCTTCAAGAAGAATTACGTACCGGCCTACCTTGTGCCGTCTTGTTTTTCTTACTTTGTTTAGAGCCGTCCTGGAAGTCCCCATCGTTGTTTTTGATTGTAGGAACCGGAATCAATCATTTATCTGTTCATATAATCCAATTTCAAGTTCTGGTCGCCATGATGGATGCTCCCAGCCGCTGCCACCTTAAAACAGAGACTCATAAACTCTCAGCATATACAAACTGAGAAATATGCACCTCTCAGTGCATATATCACTAATATACGAAATTGGGTGGCTAGGTTAGTTGCATAATGGGATCTAAAATTATCGATTACCCTAGTCATTAAGGCTGCTTGTCACCTGTTTACCAACGATCAAGAATTTACTTTTATCCCGAATTTATGGAGTAACGTAGTGTCCATGTATATATATTGAGAAAAATATCCTTCATTGTATATATGTTGCGTATGAAATTATGCTAGTCTCAAGTAATATTTCAGAGAAACCAAATTGAATGAATGCTACGAATGAAATGTATTACTGTTGCGTACAGGGCCACTACTTAAGCCTGTTTAGCCCTTTCTTGCAACAAATAAACAGGACTGATTATCCTGTTCTAGATGAAATCATTCAAGGTTCAGTAGTAAACAATCACAATGTTTCTTTCCGGTTTTTTATTAAGTTTCTTAATAAACCATAGAAGGGTTTTATATTAACTTTAAAAAGGTCGCACCATAAAACAGAGTACTCATGAAATTAACACTTAAGTTCACTTAAATTGATTATAGTACTGAACGGCTCTAGTATCATAACACCTTCTCTTCACATAATAACACTTTACTTAACTCAATCCAAATGAGACAGAAGACGTAACACTTCAGTAATAATTCACTCTTATTCAACTTTCATAATATACTAAGTGAGATTAGGAATATTTTACACTTAAAGGAATTTTGAGGCGAGTCTGTCTCCCATGACTTTTTCACCATCCTCTTTGAACCAATACTGCTTAAATTCACTCCTAGCAGAGCTAGGGACAATCACCAGCGTCTCCAAAACAGCAATACACACTTCGTCCGAGACGTTTCTGTCAGATACCGTCCGAGGTACTGGAGGGTCACTAGGGAACCTCATGTGGGACCAGAAGTTTAAATCCAGGAATCAGGGAGCTTCCCTCACGAGAGGTGAGGAAGGTAAGAACTTAACTCTGTGAGGCTTTACCAGCCCACTTTGCCTCGGTCGGAGCAGGGGTCGAGCAGCTCAAAACACCTACTGGTGCTTGGCCAGGTCACCAGCAGTTGACACTAATTAAATGACCTACCTAAATACAAAGCTAAGTAATACGACCAGATAATATTATAAAGTCGAGTAAATCCATTTTAGCTACTAATGGAATTACTCCTGAATATAATATTAAGTGAAATAGCAAAAATAACATGTAATAGTACACCATTGTGATAATAAGAAGAAAATGAACAAAATGAACAAAAGGGTGTAACATCCCCTCCACACGACCAAATGTCGCACTGACAATAGGACAAAAATAATCCTGAATCTTTTAGATTCAGTAGAAAAACTGAAATACCCATATAGCAAGACTGATATACATTTCACCGCCAATTCGTCCCAGACAATCTTCATGTGTTCTGAAGGCATTCAAGGAGGATATTGTTGAGACGACAGACATCTGCCTCAACAGAGTTGGGTTCTCTCTTGGCCTTGGGTGACAGGAATGCTGTCTCTCAAGTAAAATGTAAGGACACAGCAACTGGTCGCCAAGCTTCATCCTCCATAACTAAACTGTAAACAGTACCACTCATTCACATAACTGTAGGCAAAAAAGGAAATATTAGGCGTAAGTTAGAACAGGGGCATATTGGTGCAACTGGTTTAAGGGCGGGACAAAGTATCCGCAATTACATTATGTTTGCCCTTTATGTGTAGGATTTTAATAGAAAAAGGTTGAATTCTAAGGGCCCACCTCTGTATTCTGGCATTCTTAGCCTTCATGGTATTAATGAATGTCAAAGGGTTGTGATCTGAGTATACTGTAATCTGATGAGGTGATGTTCCCAAGTAAACTTCAAAATGCTCGAGAGAGATAACCAGGGCTAGAGCTTCTTTTTCTACGGTTGCATAATTCTTTTGGTGTGGCTTTAAGGTGGAGGAATAATAACATATCGGATGTAGAATATCAAAGGAGGGGGAGGACTGCAGTAGTACTGATCCAACAGCATAACTGCTGGCATCTATATGTAACAGGAAGGGAAAGTTAAAATCAGGGCTTTTCAATACTGGAGAGGAGTTCAATAATCGCTTTAACCTATTAAAAGCCATATTACGTTCCTCAGACCAAGCAAATTTAATTTTAGAACTAGTTAGCGCGAAAAGGGGGGCGGCTATGTGTGAAAAGTTAGGGCAGAATCGTCTATAATACCCCGCCATTCCCAAAAATCTCTGCACCCCTTTTCTGTCTCTTGGTATGGGAAAGTCTGCAATGGCTCTCACTTTTGCACTGATGGGTGCCACCGTCCCCTGACCTATGTTGAAGCCCAAATACTTAATCATTGCTTGTCCAAATTTGCATATGGCTAAATTGATGGTAAAATTATAAGCATCTAATTTCTTAAAAAGAGCCTCCAGACGGACTAAATGTGAACTCCACTCGTCACTAAAGACTACTAGGTCGTCGAGGTAGGCTTCAATCCCCCTCAAGGTTATAAGTAAGGTCATTCATAAGTCGCTGGAACGTGGATGCTGCGTTGCACAACCCGAATGGGGTAACCAAGTAGTTGAACAAGCCTCCATGCACTGTAAACGCTGATATATCCTGAGCTCGGTCCGTCAGGGGCACTTGATAGTAGCCTCGCAGTAAGTCCAGCCGGCTCACATACTTGGCTCCGGCAACCATATCGATTAAATCATCTACCCTAGGCAAAGGGTAACCATCAGGAACTGTGACGGAATTCACCTTTCTATAATCCGTACACATACGATAGGTTCCATCTGACTTTGGGACTAACACACAAGGTGAGGCCCATGGGCTTTTGCTTCGTTCAATTAGTCCATGGGTCAGCAAAAAGTCGATTTCCTCCTTTAGAGCTTGGTGTTTAATAGGGCTTAAGCGATAAGGGGACTGCTTGATGGGTGCAGCTCCTTGGACATCCACGTCGTGTGTCCCCAACGTGCAACGCTTAGGTATATCGCCAGTGATGGGTACTTCAAAATCACATTTTTCACTTCTTTGGCTCGGTCACAGGCCAGATCTTTTAAAAAATCGTCCAGGGATCGTAGAACTTGAGTGTTTCTAAGACGGACTTCTATTCCTTTGGAGCAGTCCTCCAAATCCTCTGCTTCTTGCTGGGACTCTAGAAGAATGGCAGCGGTCGGGGCTAACCCTCCATAATATTTCTTCAATTGGTTAACATGGTATGTATGGTCTGATTTCTTTTTCCCTGGGGTACGAACCAGGTAATTCACTTCACTCAGTTTTTTAATGACTTCCAAAGGTCCTTCATATCTTGGTTTCAGTGCATGTCCGGGCATGAATTTTTGAGCCAATACTTTATCTCCGATGTTGAAAGAGCGAGAGGCCGCATGTTCATCATGTCGTAGTTTCATTTTAGCATGGGCTTTCTTCAAGTTCTCTGCGGCTAGGTTCCTCGTGAAAGTGAGGTGTTCCTGCATCAAAGCCGGGCATACCTGAACTGACGGAGTACGTCTTCCGGTCCATACATCTTTCAATACTGCGAGGGGTCCACGTACCGTATGACTATATATCAACTCAAAAGGGCTATACCCTAGACTTTCCTGCTCACTTTCCCTTACGGCCAGGAGAAGGAAAGGAATGCCCTCGTCCCAGTCTTTACTGAACTGTTCACAGTAGGAACGCATCATCACCTTCAATGTTTGATGAAACCGTTCCAATGCTCCTTGGGACTGGGGCCTATAGCTCGTAGCGAGGATAGATCTTACACCAAGGCGTGACATGGCCTCCTTGAAGATTTTTGAAGTGAAGTTTGATCCTTGATCAGACTGGATCTCACGAGGCAGCCCTACCTGTGAGAAAAACTTTATTAAAGCGCGGACTATTGCGCGAGCATTTATTTTCCTCATGGGGATGGCCTCGGGGTAACGGGTGGCAGAATCCATTATAGTGAATAGGTACTGATTCCCCGCCTTGGTCCTGGGGAGTGGACCTACGCAATCGATGATTAAACGGGAAAAAGGCTCGCCATCTGAGGTGATAGGACAGAGGGGAGCTGGAGGCGGGGTATGAGCAGGTTTACCGATGGTCTGACAGACCCGGCAACTGCGAAGATGTTCCACCACGGTTTCCCGCATTCTAGGCCAAAAAAAGTATTTTGACAACTTTACCATTGTTTTCCTTAATCCCAGATGTCCTCCCATTGGACTATTATGGGCGACCTTCAATGCAAGCTCACGATAAATCCTAGGCAGGTTTAATACATGCTTGGCCTTGGCCAAAGGTGCCCCTAGAGAATGTCTTCTGGTGGATTTCTTCATAAGTATACCGCTACTAGAATAAACACAGTCCTCTAGCTTCTCGGCCTCTTCTTCCGTTATCAACAGCTTTCTTACTTTCTCCAACGAGGGGTCTTCCATCTGTGCTTGGATTAGATCTTCAGGTCTAAACTTTTTAGCACCTAAAGAATCTAAAGTTGAGTCTAGCCCTGCAGACACAGACGTCGCATCCTCGGGCCAGTGGGTCGCACTAAACAATAGGTTCAAACCCAGATCAGCTTTGTCCTCTTCTTCCTCTGTTAATTCAGGAGGTAACCTGGTCGTTGCCATGGACCTAGTGACAACTCCCAGCGGAAATAATGATAGGTCCTTCCTATGAGCCTCAATCACGTAATCCTCTCCCGAGGTATTTTCTATCACCAGAGGTTCTTGATTCCTTCGCAGCTTAGGTCATTTCCTATCAGTAGGTCAGCAGACTTAATAGGAAATCCTTCATCTGATATACCGACAGTCGCATATCCTTTATAGCAACCCAGGTCTAGGTATATCCTATGGAGGGAAACTCTAGAAACGGCTCCTCCATAAGCCTCCAGAAGTGCATCTATCTTCGTATAAGTGCGGTCAGACAAAGAGTGGATTCCCTTTTTTAACAATGTCAAGTAACTCCCCGTATCCCTATAGGTTTTAACCGGCACCACTTGACCCTCGTCAATACCAGCTTTTCCCTTTGGAAAATATGGGCTCATTGCCTTTTCAATTTCTTGCCCTGAGATGGCCCTCGTCTCAGGTCATCTCAGTGAAGCAGTCTTCGGTCCTGCCGGCTCTAGATCCGCCTGTAAACATCTGTGTGTGTGGGCTACTGAAGACACCATCTGCACAGGAGCACCTTCCAGCTGCACCTGTCCCTTTCCAGCTGATAACATTGGTTTCTCACATGACCTCCCTTTTGGCAATATGAACAGGACAAGTTCTTCCTGGCTTTATACACCTCCCGGTTCTGTCGTAGTTGAAACCGGTCACCATTGCATGGCTTATCCAGGGTTCGAGAGGTTACTGCTTCTGAAGGAAACTTTTGGCGAGGTTCTGTTCTTGACTTAACTGGTCGAACCTTCTGGCCCAATTTTACTGCTTCCTCTCTGGATGTTCTATCACGGATCAGCTGGCTGGAGATCTCGTAGCGATCGGCCAGTGCAGCGGTCTCCATCACATCAGGTGTTGGACGGTCGATCAGGAACTTCTGCAAATCCCCAGATATAGAATTATAGAAGTCCTCTTGTAGTATTAATTGGGTTAAGCTGCTTACGGTGTTGCTTTGTGAGGCTCTTTGCCACCTCTCGAAAGCTACCTTCTTCTGCCTGGCGAAGTCCACCCAAGTTTGCCCTGGTAACCTTTGCAGAGTACGGAAGGCTTGCTGGTAGCTCAAAGGGAGTAGATCATAGGTGCTATTTTTTAGCTTAAGACTATTTACTTTGTTTTATACTTAATTCTAACTATAGATTCACTACAAATCTTATGATTACAAGCATTGATCCTGATACCAACCTCTTATTTAATGACTTAAATGAATCAAACAGTTACTGTAATTACTACACTGCAGAACAATCAAAGGCACTTCTCAGTGCCAACAACAACATAACTATCTTTAACTACAATATCAGATCTTTAAGCAAGCATTACGATGACCTCATAGCATTACTAAATTCCTTACATGCCAATATGTCCATCATTACACTAACTGAAACCTGGCTAAAGCCTGATAGTACAGATGTCTATGCCATTCCTGGTTACACAGCCATACACAACTGTAGGCCAGACCAACAAGGGGGTGGCACAGCCATATACTACTCAGACCAACTAGAATGTATCACTAATACTTGCACAAGGGATGAACATGGGGAATATATAATAGCTAAATTCAAATCCAAATACCTACAAAAACCTCTCACATTGATAAACATCTACAGAGTTCCACAGTCAAACATTAGCCAATTTAGTCAAAATCTAGGAAGTATGATAACTGATGCACGCATGAACAAAGATCACTTACTACTCTCAGGTGACTTCAATATAAATCTCCTGCAAGACCAGGACCCACACGTTACTGAATTCACAAACACAATGAGTAACTGTATGTTACTACCAACAGTAACAAAACCTACAAGAGTTACAGAGACTAGTGTTTCCCTACTTGACCACATCTGGACCAACACCATATCCCCTTTAAAATCAGGCATAATTACAGATAATACCACAGACCACTACCCTACTTTCCTCATAACAACTCTTGGTAAACTACCCCAAGACACTACTAAAGTCACCTTCAGACTTCACAATGAGGCAGCCATTAATAACTTCGCAACAGCATTAGCAAACATTGATTGGCACACTGAGCTAGAAATCTATACAGATATTAACGAATGTATTAATAATTTTCTAAAAAAGACCCAATACCTCTATAACAAGCACTGCCCTAAAAAAACTAAACAGATGACAGCAAAGAGACTGAACAGTCCCTGGCTAACACCCAGCATTCTCAAATCCATAAATACAAAACACCAATATGAAAAACAGTACAGAATGGGTCACATAACCAGAGACCAAACAAAACGTTACTCGTCAATCCTAACCAGCCTGATAAGAAGGGCAAAAAAATTGTATTATGAGAACAGATTATCCAACTTACGAGGTGATATAAAAAAGACCTGGAAAACACTATCTGAAATTCTGGGAACAAAAAAGATATCACGAAATAGCGAAATAAAATTAGCAAAATCAGATGAACCCCAACTCCCACCAACAGAAACAGCAAACAGACTCAATGATTTCTTCTCCACTATAGGACAAAACCTTGCCCATAAAATCCCAAGCTCAGATACCCCACCAAATAACTACCTCACCGGCAACTACCCGAACACACTGTTCCTAGCTCCGACTAACCCATACGAAGTCTCCCTTATTATCAATGCACTAAAAAACAAGGCAGGAGATTTAAGTACCTTACCACCCTTTATATATAAAAAAGTGTCACAAGTGCTATCTCCAATCATTGCAACACTCTTTAACAAATCCATTGAATCCTCCACCTTCCCTACAGTACTCAAAATAGCAAGGGTCACCCCGATCCACAAAGGAGGAGACCAAACAGAGTTGAATAACTATAGGCCAATATCCAACTTACACCCTCTCTCAAAAATCTTTGAAAAACTAATTCATAAACGAATCTACTCCTACCTTATCTCCCAAAACATACTCAACCCCTGCCAATTTGGATTCAGGCCTAATAAAAATACTAATGATGCTATTATACACATGCTAGAACATATATACACTGCAATAGAGAAAAAAGAAGTCCCACTGGGGATCTTCATTGACTTACGTAAAGCTTTTGATACAGTTGACCATGACTTGCTCCACGTAAAATTGTCACACTATGGTATAAGAGGGCACTCCCTCAATTACCTCAAGTCATACCTCAGCAACAGAAGCCAATATGTGTACGCAAATGGGGCAAACTCTTCTGCGCAACCAATTACAGTTGGTGTCCCACAGGGAAGTGTCCTTGGCCCTCTTCTCTTTCTCCTATACATAAATGACCTTCCAAATGCTTCGCAATTACTCAAACCCACACTATTTG
Organism: Cherax quadricarinatus; assembly: GCF_038502225.1. Classification (NCBI taxonomy): domain Eukaryota; kingdom Metazoa; phylum Arthropoda; class Malacostraca; order Decapoda; family Parastacidae; genus Cherax; species Cherax quadricarinatus. Next base: position 49,352,182 of record NC_091293.1, read on the forward strand.
CAGATGACACTACATACGTCTTCTCTCACCCGAGCCCAGTCACACTAGCCAATACTGTAAATACCGAATTACAGAAAATATCTACCTGGATGAGGACTAACAAACTTACACTAAACATTGACAAAACCTACTTCATTCAGTTTGGTAACAGAGCTACAGATGTCCCTCTTAACATAATGATAAACGGATCACCTATCACAAAGCTAACAGAGGGAAAATTCTTAGGAATCCACCTTGATAATAGACTCAAATTTCATACACATATACAACAAATTTCTAAGAAAATTTCCAAGACTGTAGGCATACTATCGAAGATACGGTACTATGTTCCACAGTCAGCCCTCCTGGCCCTATATCACTCTCTTATTTACCCCTATCTCACCTATGGAATTTGTGCATGGGGCTCAACAACAGTTAACCATCTCAGACCACTAATTACCCAACAAAAGGCTGCAGTTAGAATGATAACAAATTCTCACTACAGGCAGCACACTCCACCAATATTCAATACACTAAACCTACTCACCATACAAAACATCCATACTTATTACTGCACCTATTACATACATAGAACACTTAACTCTGATATTAACCCTCCCCTCAAACATCTCCTTGCCAACCTCAACAGAACACATGACCATAACACAAGGCACAGATCACTCTTTGATGTTCCTCGTGTTCATCTCACACTATGCAAAAACTCAATGCACATAAAAGGCCCTAAAATCTGGAATTCATTACCTGTAAATATAAAAGAAACACTACCTGTTTATAAATTCAAGTCTCTACTCAAAGATCACTTACTCACCCAAAACCAAATAAATACTGAATAACTGAACCTTATAAATTGTATATCTTAAATGTTTCTCACAATTATATCACATAAATGTTAAACCTAAAACCCAATCTAACTTTATTATTTTTTAAATACACTACCTAACAGAATCCTTCATATGACCTGTCTTTGTAATACTCACTTGTGCTTTATAGTAATCGGTTTACATTAATGTTTTATCACTGACTTCATCATTGCTTAGTTAATCTTAAGTTAATTTTAAGCCAGCCCGTAATGCTATGCATAGTATAAGTGGCTTTGGCATACTGCTCTTATCTGTATTTTTTTGTACCTCTGTATGTGTGCACAAATTTATAATAAATAAATAAATAAATAAATAAATAATAAATAAATAGGTCTCCAGTATGACCTTTTTGATGGAGTCATATTGTATGTACTTTTCGTAAGGCAAAGCCGCGGTACATTCTCGAGATTTACCAGTCAGCGTCGTATGCAACAAGACAGCCCAGAATTTTTGGGGCCACTGCATAGCTCGAGCCTGATTTTCGAACGTATTGAAGTACGTGTCCAGATCAGACTCGCAAAACTTGGGCACCAAAGATGCTGCTTTATGAATGTCGAAAATATTTCTGGGGGCCTCGGGCCTCACAACTCCTTCCCTTTGCAGCTGACGTTCGTAGAGTATGGTGTCCCTCTCGAACTCTTCTGCATTCAGCTTCCTTTGGGCTTCTATTTGGGCCATTTGTAAAGTAATAAGGCGCTCCATTCTTTCGAACTGGCTCTGTGATATGGGCCCAATTGGTAGTGGAGGAGTTGGAGGATACAAGTTTTCCCGTCTTTCCTTGGGTCGAGCACCTGCACTGGGTGCTTTTTGTGAACCAGGGTCAGAAACTGGGTGATTAGACGCCCCAATTTCAGGCACCTCTCCCAGAGATGTCCACTCACAAGCAGCTCCCTTTGATTCTGGCTCAGCCACATCACTAGAGGGTAGGGAAGTTGGAAGGCCACCAAGATCAAGTTCTTGTGCTCCAAGCGGTCGGTCCAAGTGTTCAAATTGAGATATTAGACTTGCCTCATCAGTATCGTCAATGTCATCCACCTCCCCTTGTTCTGGAAACAGCATGTTTCTCAAAATAGATCGAGTGGTCTCGGCGGTGTAATATTTGTTGTACTTCACTCCTAGGCGTACGGCAATTTGCCAGCACTTCTGAAGTTTTAAAGACTTCAAATCCTCCAAGGTTAACTCACATATTAACTGTTGCATTTGAGCCTCCATAGTTAATTTTATGGGTACCTGAACAGCAGCTCACTTTCATGGGATTGGCACTTACTTCCTAGGGCTGATATTTCCTCCAGCACCTTGGATCAGAGAGCAGCTCCCGGACAGGCCCCCACTTTGTTGCATACAGGGCCACTACTTAAGCCTGTTTAGCCCTTTCTTGCAACAAATAAACAGGACTGAATATCCTGTTCTAGATGAAATCATTCAAGGCTTCAGTAGTAAACAATCACAATGTTTCTTTCCGGTTTTTTATTAAGTTTCTTAATAAACCATAGAAGGGTTTTATATTAACTTTAAAAAGGTCACACCATAAAACAGAGTACTCATGAAATTAACACTTAAGTTCACTTAAATTGATTATAGTACTGAACGGCTCTAGTATCATAACACCTTCTCTTCACATAATAACACTTTACTTAACTCAATCCAAATGAGACAGAAGACGTAACACTTCAGTAATAATTCACTCTTATTCAACTTTCATAATATACTAAGTGAGATTAGGAATATTTTACACTTAAAGGAATTTTGAGGCGAGTCTGTCTCCCATGACTTTTTCACCGTCCTCTTTGAACCAATACTGCTTAAATTCACTCCTAGCAGAGCTAGGGACAATCGCCAGCATCTCCAAAACAGCAACACACACTTCGTCCGAGACGTTTCTGTCAGATACCGTCCGAGGTACTGGAGGGTCACTAGGGAACCTCATGTGGGACCAGAAGTTTAAATCCAGGAATCAGTGAGCTTCCCTCACGAGAGGTGAGGAAGGTAAGAACTTAACTCTGTGAGGCTTTACCAGCCCACTTTGCCTCGGTCGGAGCAGGGGTCGAGCAGCTCAAAACACCTACTGGTGCTTGGCCAGGTCACCAGCAGTTGACACTAATTAAATGACCTACCTAAATACAAAGCTAAGTAATACGACCAGATAATATTATAAAGTCGAGTAAATCCATTTTAGCTACTAATGGAATTACTCCTGAATATAATATTAAGTGAAATAGCAAAAATAACATGTAATAGTATACCATTGTGATAAGAAGAAAATGAACAAAATGAACAAAAGGGTGTAACAATTACCCTAATATGTGAAACATTGTCTGCATCGCTATTGGGCCGTGCAGACCCCCTTGCCTGACGCTCCTCAGTAACCTGACAGCAGTGGTACGAGGAGGTGTTGTGCATTCGCTGCCTGGATGAGGTAGAGTGCAGACGTGCTTTGCACCCCTCTACTGTTTCCCAGACGAGCTAATCAGTCAACGACATGGCGCCAGGTGTGCGCAGGAGAGTGAATACTGTGGGCATTGAACTTATTAGTGGGGCTTTAACACCTACGTCAGTCGATGTGTTATTGCCCAAAATTATACGAGAGACATATGGCATCAGAGACGAGGATTTATTTGGAGTGGCACTGAACGGTGTATATAGAATTTTCGTGAAAGTGCTAACTGCTCAAGTATACGAGGCTTTGGTTGATCGTTACCAAGATGTCAGCATTACTGTAACACCGGCAGTGAGGGTCAAGTTGATTGATGTATCACGACATTATTCGTGGGTTAAGCTCCGCAACGTGCCTTTTGAGGCTGATGAGGTAGATATTCGAAATGTTTTCGAACGTTATGGAACTGTACATCTGGCCCAACCTGGCAAATGGGTAAAAGGTGCTTACACAGGATTTCCTGAGGGTTCTTTTAATCTCAAGATGACGCTTAGGCATCCTATACCCTCGTATGTATATCTCGAAGAGTTTAGAACCCAGGTAATGGTAGCGTATGCGGGGCAGAGACGTACGTGCCGACTGTGTGGCGAATTTGACCATATGGCGGCAGACTGTGGCAAGCAGAGTATGGCTCCTGGGCCGGCAAGGGGCAGAGCACCTGCGCATGAGCACCCGATGCCTAAGGAAGAACGGGAGCAAGGAGGAGGGCGTGGTCGCATGTGGAGTGAAGAGGTAGTGGCTCCTCCAGTGGAATCGGAAGAAGTGGTGATCCATGAATCACCTGGCCCATCAACAGTGGCTCCTGGGCCGGCAAGGGGCGGAGCACCTGCGCATGAGCACCCGATGCCTAAAGAAGAACGGGTGCAAGGAGGAGGGCGTGGTCGCATGTGGAGTGAAGTGGTGGTGGCTCCTCCTGGGGAATCGGAAGAAGTGGTGATCCATGAATCACCTGGCCCATCAACAGTACAGTTGTCAAGTGAGGAGGTACAGGAGGGCGCAGCAGTGAAGGCTATTGAGGAGGAGTTGGAGACGGTGATACAGGCTATGTTACAGTCTACGGAGGTGGAGAGTTACAGCGAACAAGACCCTGGGATCAGGGCAGAAGGTGTGTGTGGGGAAGGGGAGGATCAGGTGGCACCTGTGGTGGACAGTGCGAGTACCATGGAGGGGCATGGAGGCGGATTAAGGGTGGTAGAGGTGGAAGTCCATTGTGCTGGCTCCCAGGACTCAGATATGGAAACTGAGGGAGCTACAAGGAAAAGGGCAGCAGCATCAGATTCGGACGATGTTCTGACACCGGCGCAAAGGCCGGGGAAAAAGACATGGGGTTATGGTACCCAGAGTGACTCTGCGAGAGGGCCACAACAGAAGGGGGGGGATGGTTGGGAAGGAGGGGGGAATCTGTGGCAAAGGCACAGTCCAGGGGAACGGTCTGAAAGGGAAGAATCTTGACATGAGGCGGGGAAGGAAACCTTAAACTGGCCTCAGGTGTGTAACAATAAATATTAATGGTCTGTGTGATGGTGTTAAACGGGAGTGCTTCAGGATGTTTTTGAATAGATATAAGGTTGACGTAGCTTTTGTGCAGGAGCACAATTTTAAGCTTGGTCGTGAATTAGTGGTGCCTGGGTATCAGGCTTATGTGTTGCCGTCTGAGCGTTTAAAAGGAGGAGTGGGTGTGTTGATCAGGGAGGCGGGCCCGTTTGTATTGCATAGGAAAGAGGGGGGGGGGGGAGGGGGGAGAGTATTACGTGTGGAAGGATGGTGGATGGGAGAGAGAGTGGCGTTTGTGTGTGTGTATGCCCCAGCAGAAAGTGACGTGAAAGTGAAGATGGATTTTGTGCGGGAGGAGCTCGTGTATTACCTACGCACGTTACCGTCTGTGGCGATTGTGGGGGGGGATTGGAATTGTGTAATTAAGAAGACAGACGTGGAACCCAGAGGAGCGGGATATTTTTCCTCAGTCTTGGGGGGCCTGCTTAGAGATCTTCAGTTACGTGATGCTTTCGGGGGAGGTCTGTGGGAGGTGGAACATACGTTTATAAGAAGGGGATATGCGGCTCGTTTGGACAGGTTATATTTATCTCAGAGGGTTTTGGTAGAGTCTTTTAAAACTATAGAGATGGTGTCTTCCGATCATAGGGCGGTATTAGTGGAGGTGGGATGGGATGCTTTGGCTCGTAGGCAGGGAAGTTATTGGAAACTGAACACGATGGTTTTGGGGGATAGGGAGGGAGTGGAATCGTTTGCAATATTTTGGGAACAGCTCTGTGCTGACAGAAGAACTGAGGAAGACGTGGTAGGATGGTGGGATAGTGTGGCTAAGTTACGAATACGTCATTTTTATGTGAGGGAGGGCAAACGCATTAATCAATTGCGGTATGGTTTGTCAAATTACTTAGAATCTAGATTACGGAATTGTTACGAGGGGGGGGCGGGCGGTGGCCGGGGTGTACCCGGTGGAGGATATACACATGTTGAAGGACAGAATACGGGATTTGCAAGAAGAACGTTTTGCAGCTGTACGGGTACAGGCGGGGTTAGACGAAGTACTCTGGGGCGACAAGCCATCAGCTTGTGTGCTGCAAGGACAGAAGGTACGACAGCGAACGACTACAATACCGGGTTTGCAAGTCATATCTTCTGTGGGGGGTTTTAGAGAGGGTCAGGTATTAAGGGACACCAAGGGGATGAGTGCATATGCAGATAGATGGTTTGAGGAATACGGGAAAAGTAGTGGGGTGGATGGTGAGGTTCTTGGGAAAGTATGTGAGTATGTGCCGTGCAAACTGGGGAGGAGTGATCGGGAGGCACTGGGTGGGGTCATTGAGGAGGGGGAAATATGGAGAGCCCTTATGGACATGAGGAAGGGTAAGGCACCCGGGATCGATGGTTTACCTAGCGAATTTTATGTACAGCACTGGGGTCTGCTTAGGGGTTTCCTAGTAAGGTTAATGAATGCCATGAAAGACGGAGGTAAGATGGGAGAATCTCAGGCAACGGCGGTGGTGGTGTTGGTCCCAAAGGGTAAACAGCAGAGTACCCTTCGGGATTATCGAGCCATTTCATTGCTTTGTGCTGATTATAAATTATTTGCGAAAATTCTTGGGAATCGGCTTAAATGTGTTGTGGGGAGGGTCGTGTTTGAGTCTCAGTTTGGTTTACCTGGTAGGTCAATGAGCGTGGGCCACGGGATTATCAAGGGGTTCCTGGAGGACATGGAAAGGGAAAGAGGGGCGTTGGTGGCGTTGGATTGGCAAGGGGCTTATGATAGGGTGGAAAGAAAGGCTTTGAGGGATATTCTCCTACGACAGGGGTTTGGCGAAGAAATAGTGGGGTGGGTGGATACGTTGTACTCAAACGCGAAGGTAAGGGTGCAAATCAATGGGTGTGTGGGGAAGGGGAGTCAAATGGAGCGGGGTCTTCGGCAGGGATGTCCTTTATCACAAATATTGTTTGCATGTGTTCAGGATCCCTTTTATAGGATGGTGGAGGATCGTCTAAGGACGGGGGGGAGGGATGGTGAGCTGAAGCCGTGGCCTGGTTTGGTGGGCTATGTTGATGATACCACTATTTTGGCAAGTGAGGAGACACGGTTAGGACTTTTGGGGGAAGTTGTACACACTTTTGGGAGAGCTACTGGGATGAAGGTAAATCTGGAAAAGTCAATGATCATGGGGCTGGGAGAGTGGACAGAGAGATTAGATTGGGGATGTGATGCTGTGCAGCGGAGGACCGGGAGTCTGAAAATCTGCGGTGTCATGTATGAGGCTGACCTGAGTGCTGCAAGGGTTAGCAATTCGAATAGGATGGTGGAACAGGTGCAGCGACGGTTGGGAATGCTGCGACCTCACCATTTAACCCTTAGGCAACGTGTAATTGTCATCAATGTATTACTATATAGTAAAGTCTGGTTTGTTTCGGCTGTGATGCCGTTAACAGGAACGGCGATCACGAGTATTCTTAGAATGGTGTTCAAATTTTTGTGGGGTTCCGGGTGCAACTGGTTGCGAAGGGAGGTAGTGACATTGCCGGTATGTAGGGGAGGGTTGGGTTTGTTGGACTTGAGAAAGCGCGTGAAATGTGTTTTTATTAAGAGGGAAGTGATGAGTGCAGGTGGATGGAGGGAGGGTCAGCTAGATAAGGTACATGCTCACCTGAGGAAATGGTATGGAGGGGCGGAAATGAAGGAATGCGAGACAGTGTTACGCTCCTTAATGTTAGCCAGGGAACCAGGAAAAGTAACGGTGGGAACTTTGTGTAAATTGTTAGAGAGACATGTAGTGGCGCCGGTGGAAGGGATCTACCCCATGTATGCATGGGATGTAATATGGCGAAGATTTAGTAAATTGGGGATACGACCTAGGGCGCGTGAGGTTATGTACCGTTTCCTGCATGGGATTTTGCCAACGGGAGCGATGCTCCGAGATAGGAGGGTTATTGAGGGTGGGGGGTGTGGCAGATGCAGTGGGGAAGAGACTGCGTATCATGTCGTCTATTTTTGTGAAGGTTTGGAGTGCATCAGGGTATGGATGCGTAAGGTAGTGGTGAGGGTGGGGGGTCAAGGGGTGGCGGTATTGCGAGCGTTGAGTCTTGATATGAGTGGTGTGGAGGAGAGTGTGGTAAGAGGTTTAGCATATGTCATCGTGGACTACATATATGTTTTATGGGGGATGAGGGGAAAGGTGGGTGGGGATGTGCTGAGAAGGACTTTGGCGGCGAAGTTTTATCGAACTTTGTGTCGCAACAGAGACATTTTTGGGAAAAGGTGGGAAGAGTATTTTTCTGAGGGTTATAGAGGACTAACAATAGGGAATTTATTGGCGTTATAAGGGGCTTTAACTGCCGGGGTGAGTGGGTTGGTAAAAGGGGGGGGGGGGTTCAGGGGATTTCAACGGGCTCACCTCCTTGGGAATGCAGTGATGTGGTTGGGTGTGATTGGAGGTACTAGTGTGTGACCAGATGAGAGGTTGTGCAAGATAAGTTTTGCTTAGTTCCCTTGATGGGGAAGGTGTAAGGAGCAGATTAAATATATAACATGTATTAATGTATAACCTATAAATTATATAACATGTATATTTCTTTGGTAGCGTATTATGTTCCACTTGCACTGGTATTGCAATTGAATTTGAATTTTCTTGAGAGGGTTTTCCTTTCACTATTTCCTTGAAGCACTGAGTTATTTTTGTTTTTTTTTTGTAACGTGGTCCAGCATCAGTTTTGACGTAATTACCTATTATTATTGTTCTTATTTAAGGTATTGTAATTTTGGTAGTCCTGTACCATTCATGGTTGTAAATAATGTTTCCTCAAGTGACATGTGTCATAATAATCCTAAATTGAGGATAATTAATGTCATGATTATTCAGGTTGGTGATAGGGTTAGTTTTCAATGTGTGTGTGTGAGTGGGGGGGGGGAGGGATGGTGGGTCACCTGTGTTGCAGCACAGGTTTCTTAATAAGGCATATTGTAGGTCTGGTGTATTTGTTGCGAGTGGTATTATGGGTGATTGTCATTAAGCTTGGAGCATTATTTGTATTGAGGTTGTAATTTTAGGAGTTTTATTAATAGCCATTTTGTGGCCTTTGTTATTATAACTTTATTCCTTCTTAAATTGTGACATGTTATAAAAACTTGTATATAGTAGACTGTCAGATGTTGCCTGGATTGTTTTGTGTTTATATATTGTTTTACTGATGTTGTCCTTGATCATTTTTTTTATATATGTACCTATTAATATTTGTACATGAAGTTTTAAATAAAATAAAAAAAAAAAAAAATATGTGAAACGTTCCAAAACATTTGAAAATAGGTTCACAGAATTTAATTATGGTATGAGAAAGTGACGAAACAATAAAGAATGGTTGATCGAAATATGCTGGAAAGACATGACATGTTGTAAAAAATATACAATAGATTCAAACAAGCTAAAAGTTAATACTGTATACCGGTGTAAGAAGAGAAGTAAGAAAAGTCTAGCACAGGATAGCAGAGGTCATAAAAAATTCACCTGTTCAGATCCTAGGCTGACCAGACTCAAAGAAAAAATATAAAAAAATAAGAATAACAAGAAACCTGCCAATTTAAGGGAGGAGGGGCCATGTGTGATCTACGATATGCGGGATACAAATACCATGTATATATTTAAAGGTATACATATAATATTTCATACATGCTAGCGCCATGGTCTTCTACTGTGCAATCTGCTGCTGATCGGCCACCACGGATGATCCCATTTCCGCTTGATATCCGGAGATCACTTGATGGACATCCGTCTCGTCCACACAAAGGTACCAGAGGGAACAGGTACGATACTCGCTTGTTTTCTCCCAGGGCATTATGGGTCGAATGTTCTGTACATTTCGTATATTCACTTTCTCACCATTAATTTTATCCGACGTCTTTTATATATTCTTAACGATTCTACATTCATTTACATTGGTTTTATGTACACTGGCAATGAAATAATTATGTTAATTTTATCAAACTAAGTTTAAGTGAAACAACTCGTTTTCCTTCTGACCAATAAATAACATTTAGCAACATTTCCGCCTCGCTAATTGGTGGAAAGGTTTCCCGTGGTAATGCATTTTCAATAACCACAATTATTTACTCGGATAATTTTTTTCAACGAAAAATTCGTTACCATTTTATGAATTTATTATGTCTGTTTAGCTCTCTCATAAATCAACGATTTGGCTCTATATAATATTTTAATTAACATAATGATTCATCTACTGCTAGTTCATTTCAATTTTATGTAAATGCTTACGAGTCATTATTAAAAATAACACGAAATGATTTGCATTTTCTACTGAGTGTCAACTGCAGCCGACTTGTCACTCTTCAAGTTCCTGTATCTCAATTTTTTATTCCTCAAGAATAGCGGTAAACTTCTGAGTTTGTTTTCGGTACAAAGTTAAATGCTTGAGCAGTGTAGTAATATGAGGTACATGACACATTTACAAGTAACAATGTATGTGACCTGATTCACCAGGAAAGGAGAAACCCCAGTGATTCACGCCGTCATGCAGAATATCATCAGTGGTTCTGAACACTATTGTATAATACATTATACATTAAAAATGTGTATGCAGATGAGGTTTTGTAATGCTAATATTGTGTAATCATATCTTTTCAGATGTCAGAGAACTTTTTATTTTTACAGATCAATACTGAACACGAGCGCTATGTTATCATCGATTGTGAACATAACTGAAAGTGAAGTAGACTTTCAGAATGAAGTAAAAGCTGATGAGAGTGTGAAGTTTAACACAATATTACCTCACTGGTCCATGTACAAATAAGCTGCCATGTAAACTGTGCTTGTTGAATATGCAAGGTAAATATCTGCCTCAAAGTTGACATGAAATGCTTCTTTTTTTTGACTTCTGTAACAAGACTACATAAGACTAAATACAGATTGTGTGATAGAGTGTTAATAGCGTCAGAGAGAGAGAGAGAGAGAGAGAGAGAGAGAGAGAGAGAGAGAGAGAGAGAGAGAGAGAGAGAGAGAGAGAGAGAGAGAGAGAGAGAGAGAGAGAGAGAGAGAGAGATAGATAGATAGATAGAGAGAGAGAGAGAGAGAGAGAGAGAGAGAGAGAGAGAGAGAGAGAGAGAGAGAGAGAGAGAGAGAGAGAGAGAGAGAGAGAGAGAGAGACAGCCAGAGTAGAGAACAGGGCAAGACGTCTCATCACTTGCCTGGACCCATCCTGGATAGATCTGTCATTTCAGCAGAGCCTTCAACACAGGAGGGATGTGGGTGGCCTTACTGTTATGTACAAGGCCAATATTGTCAAAGTACCACACTTGGATCCACTTCGAGGACAGCATGAAACAAGCTTTTATGCCACAAGACGGGCAGAAAGCAGCAACTTCACTCTAGCTGTACCCTTCTCCAGAACATCACTCCATCTGAGATCATACATACCCAGGATGACTCGAGTATGGAACACATTCGTACAGCATAATGATGTCAACGAGATAAAGTCAGTTGATCAAATGAAAATGCTGGCCCACAGATGGCTCCAACTTCATCCTGTTCCCTACATGTATGTCTCATAACAATAAAAATGCTTTCAAATGAGCTGATGTAGGTAACAGCTCTTAGCTTGCCAATAAAGTTAGGAATCCTGTATCTGTAAATAGCTTGTCAATAAAGCTAGGGATCCTTAACCTTGTCAAACCCTGTGTAAAAAAAAATAAAAAAAAAGACAGACAGAGACAGAGATACACAGAGACAGACACAGAGACAGATAATGATAATTATAAATAAAACATTATCAATAAACATCACAAATGCAGTAGAGACAAACCTGTTCATTATTACAGTAGACCTCATAACAGACTTGTTTAATTCGACTTCATAATAGCCTTCAGATACCAATATCAACAATGTTGATATTTTTCACAATGTATGCTGACCAAAACAGACATATACAGTGGCTGTGTTGCCAGCGCCAATAAAAAAAATATACATACAATAAAAAGACATAGGATTTACTACAAAAGAAAAGGCAAATGAGTTGTGACCAGAAAAAAAGTGAGAAAGAAATATAAAATAATAAAATAACTTGAGGAAATTAGGAAGCAGTGTATAAACTGCGATAAAGACGGTAACGGAAGGATAACAGATAATTTTTCTTCACACGTGAGGTAATAAGCTATTGGAGTGGAATCCAGGAGATGACTGATGTTGCAGCCACTGGAAATTAAAAAAAAATATTCTGTGACAATACAGAAAACAGGACATTATGAGCACATCTTTGCTCAGATACAAGTGACCACTACAAATAGGTATATACATTAAGACAGGTGTCACCTTCACTGCCTTCAAGCTTGCATCAGCAACCTTAATATATTCCTGAAGACACCACAACATCGTTTAACAAAGAGTAAAATTCACATGGCTGTGGATACATTAATTTTCCTCCACTACGCTACGTACTGAAGATGAAGCTTCGAGGAGGAGTATGTCAGACACAGGTGGTAATTATGAAGCTTCGAGGAGGAGTATGTCAGACACAGGTGGTAATTAGGACATTTACTGAGGAGACATGTTGATTACCGTCGGCTTGATAAATCCCTGGAGGGCGAAAAGTCTCTTCAGTAAATATTGAGACACATATTGGACTGATGAAGCCACTTGGGTATCTTTAATGAGGAAACGTTTCGCCACACAGTGGCTTCATCAGTCCATACAAAGGAGAACGTTGAGAACAGGAGAATTCTCCGAACCATTCATCTACATTCCTGTCTGACACAGAAACATCTTGGGATCTTAATACAGGGAATTCTTCAATTGTCTAACCCTTAGGAACGACTTACATCCACATTGGACAAGTGTGATACCACCTACGACTGCTGCACCTCTCCTGCCTACAGTATATAACCTACTTCTTCACACATATGCTATATTCTTTTCAAGATTGCTGGATTGACCACATCGACTCAAGGCTGAGGGACTGACTACCTCAAACTTCTCCAGTTCTTCAACGTTCTCCTTTGTATGGACTGATGAAGCCACTGTGTAGCGAAACATTTCCTCAGTGAAGGTTCCCATATGTTGTTTCAACTCGTCGGTTTTTTAAACTATTTATTACATCTTCAGTAAATGCCCTAATATCGCATGTGTGTCTGAATTTCCTGTCACCACGTGTAACTTCATAATAGCATAAAGTTTATACTGTCACGAAGGTTTATATTATAAACCTTCGATACAGACAAACTGGTTTAGAAAGAAAGGTAAGCAAACACTAGCACATACTAAAAAACGTTTCGGTCCCGGAACCTTGATCACTTCTCAGTTATTAAAGTTCCAGGACCGAAAGTTTTCTAACAAGTATGTCTTAAACCAACTTCATAATAGCCCAGGATGGTCTGATACATCGTCTAAGTTTCATTTCCAACTTATAGTTTAGTATGGAATCATATAAACACCTGAAAAACACAAAGTTACCCACAACCTTTGATTAACCCGACATCTCTCTGTCGGTTTAAAATTCACGTCCAGAATGCTATTATCTCTGGATCCCTTAAATTAGATTTAGGGGGTTTGCGTGTCTGGTGGGATTCCTTCGCCTCATCCTTCAGCGTTATGAGTTCTTATAATGTTCTCGGTATGCCTTGTGTTGTGCTGGCGTTCTTTGTGCTGCAGTAGTGTTTATTGTGTTGCTCTTGTATTAGGTGTGTTCTCCTGGGATTCCTTGTGTTCGTTGTGATGTACTAATGTTCCTTGCACTGTCTTAATGCGCTTTGTACTAACTTGGTGTTCCGTTTAATATTCTCATGTTCATTGTGTTCTGGTTCTGATGGTTTATGTGTTGTCATCGTTCGCCTGGTACTATCCTGTTTTTTTTTTCTGTTACCATAATATGTGTGTGTGTACTCACCTAGTTGTGGTTGCAGGAGTCCAATCATAGCTCCTGGCCTCGCCTCTTTACTGGTCGCCACTAGGTCCACTCTCTCCCTGCTCCATGAGCTGCATCATACCCCTTCTTAAAGCTATATATGGTACCTGCCTCCACTACCTCACTTTCCGGACAATTCCAATTCCTGACAACTCTTTGACTGAAGAAGTACTTCCTAACATCCCTGTAACTTATCTGAATCTTTGACTCCAAATTGTTACCCCTTATTGCTGTGTCCCATCTCTGAAACATCATGTCTTTGTCCATCTTGTCGATTCCTCTCAGTAGTTTATATGTGGTTATCATGTCCTCCCTATCTCTCCTGTCTTCCAGTGCCGTCAGCGTCAGGTCGAGTTCTCTTAACCTCTGCTTGTAGGACTTGACCCTTAGCTCCGGGATTAGTCTTGTTGTAAACCTTTGCATTTTCTTTAATTTCCTGATGTGCTTGGCCAGGTGTGAGCTTCAAACTGGTGCTGTATACTCCAATATGGGTCTGATGAACACGGTGTACAGGGTCCGGATCGACTCCTTAGATGTCGGAATGCTACTCTTAGGTTCGCTAGTCGCCCATATGCTGCAGCAGTTATTTGGTTGATGTGCGCTTCAGATGTGCTCTGTATTATACACACCCCAAGATCCGTTTCCTTGAGTGAGGTTTGTAGTCTTTGGTCCCCTAGACTGTACTCTGTCTGCGATCTTCTTTGCCCTTCCACAATCTTAATGACTTTGCACTTGATGGGGTTGAACTCCAGGAGCCAGTTTCCGGACCAGGTCTGCAGCCTGTCCAGATCCCTTTGTAGTTCCGCCTGGTCCTCGTCCGATTGAATTCATCTCATAAACTTCACATCATCTGCAAACAAGGACACCTCTGAGTCTATTCCTTCCATCACGTCGTTCAAAAACTTTTTTATAGCCCAAGAAAATGCAATCTACCCACTTCTCTCTTTCTTGTCTTACTGCCATCACCCTCTCATATAACTCCAGTAGGTTTATGACACAGGCTTTCCCGTCCCTGAAACTGTGCTGGTTGTCGTTGATAAGCTCATTCTCTACTAGGTGCTCCACCACTCTTCTCCTAATATTCTTCTCCTTGACTTTGCATACTGTACCTGTTAGTGACACTGGTCTGTAGTTTAGTGTTTCATGTCCGTCTCTTTTTTTTTTTTTTTAAGTTGGGACTACATTTGCTGTTTCCATACGTTAGGTAGTCTCCCTGTTTCGATAGATGTGTTGAAGATTGTTGTGAGTGGCACACATAGCGCCTCTGCTCCCTCTCTCAGGATCCATGGAGAGATGTCATCCGGCCCCATCGCCTTTGAGGTATCTAGCTCGCTTAGCAGCCTCTTCACTTCTTCCTCGGTTGTATGTAATGTGTCTAACATTTGATGGTGTACCCCACCTCTCCGTCTTTCCGGAGTCCCTTCTGTATCCTCTGAGAACAGTTCTTTGAATCTCATGTTGAGCTCCTCACATACTCGGAGGCCGTTTCTTGTGATCTCCTCTCCTTCCTTCATCAGCCTGATTACCTGATCCTTGACTGCTGTTTTCCTCCTGATGTGGCTGTACAACAGCCACATGTGTGTGTGTGTGTGTGTGTGTGTGTGTGTGTGTGTGTGTGTGTGTGTGTGTGTGTGTGTGTGTGTGTGTGTGTGTGTGTGTGTGTGTGTGTGTGTGTGTGCGTGTGCGTGTGGGTGTGTGTGTGTGTGTGTGTGTGTGTGTGTGTGTGTGTGTGTGTGCGTGTGTGTGTGTGTGCGTGTGTGTGTGTGTGTGTGTTCTCACCTAATTGTGGTTGCAGGGGTCGAGACTCAGCTCCTGGTGTGTGTGTGTGTGTGTGTGTGTGTGTGTGTGTGTGTGTGTGTGTGTGTGTGTGTGTGTGTCTGTGTGTGTGTCTGTGTGTCTGTGTGTGTCTGTGTATGTGTCTGTTTGTCTGCCTGTTTGTCTGCCTGTTTGTTTGCCTGTCTGTCTATCTGCCTGTCTGTCTTTGTCAGTCTGTCTCTGTCTCTCTGTCTGCCTCTCTCTCCTCCGCCCACCTCTACCCACCTTAGGCAGACAACCTTTCTTCAACCACAAATGGGAAGACCTCACGAGGTAATTAAAGTAGGAAGCCCGTAACTCAGAGGCTGATCACAGCTGGTGTTGCCGGAGGCCTTCATCTTCACGCTGTAAATATACATCACGGCCAGGTTCACGTCTCGCTGTAAGAAACACCCTGATTTTCACGGGAATTCTCTGTAACAACGTCTGTATGTGTATATTTAAATATGTGGCGAAAACGATGGAGAGACACGGGAGTAGTGTAGACTGTGGTGGTTACTGTGTAGGGTCGTGTTGGTTGGTTAATGGGGTTTAAAGCCTATCGACTACAAGAGGGTCATTAA
>NC_091293.1:49373263-49380763 GCF_038502225.1 Cherax quadricarinatus
GTTGTTGATATAAAGGTGACATATACGGTACATGTTGTTACGTGTGTATCACCGATTACAGGGCGAAAATCTCATCCAGCTCCTCAGAGCTGGGGCATGTGCACAAAATACAGCAGGCATTACCCCTTTGAACAGCCGCACTGAGCCACTGGAACAGAAAACTAGCTGCCCTGGGATCCCTAGTTACCCTGATGAGTCTTTTTCCCAGCTCCTTAAGGAATTTAGATGCACTCTTTCCCCATGAGCCAAGGGTCTCTGAGCCTATGGGAACAAACATATAATGATGGGCAAGTTTTCCATATTTTCTAGACATTTGGGACTCCCTGAAGCTGGCAGCTGCCCCTCCTTCCTCCCTGGTATATATATATATATATATATATATATATATATATATATATATATATATATATATATATATATATATATATATATATATATATATATATATATATATATATATATATATATATATATATAAGTAGGTCTTAGACAGGAATGTGTAATGTCACCATGGTTGTTTAACATATTTATGGATGGGGTTGTAAAAGAAGTAAATGCTATGGTGTTGCGGAGAGGGGTGGGATTAAATTATAGGGAATCAAATACAAAATGGGAGTTGACATAGTTACTTTTGCTGATGATACTGTGCTTATGGGAGATTCTAAAGAAAAGCTGCAAAAGCTAGTGGACGAGTTTGGGAGGGTGTATACAGGTTGAAAGTTGAAAGTGAACATAGATAAGAGTAAGGTGATGAGGGTATCAAACGATTTAGATAAAGAAAAATTGGATATCACATTGGAGGGGGGGAGTATGGAGGAAGTGAATGTTTTCAGATATTTTGGAGTTGACTTGTCAGCAGATGGGTTTATGAAGGATGAGGTAAACACTGGAATTGATGAAGGAAAAATGGTGAGTGGTGCGTTGAGGTATCTGTGGAGATAAAGAACGTTATCCATGGAGGCAAAGAAGGCAATGTACGAGAGTTTAGTGGTACCAACACTCTTATATGGGTGTGAAGTATGGGTTGTCAATGCTACAATGAGGAGGAGGCTGGAGGCAGTGGAGATGACGTGTCTAAGGGCAATGTCTTGCAGTTCCTGAGAGACGAGGCAAACTGCTAACCACGTCAGTTATCAAGGCAGTGCGCAACTACCCAAGAACGGATAATTGTGTCCCTCTGCCCCATCATCGCAGGAATCACAAAGGTAGACCCAAGAAAAGACCCACTGAAAACGAGAAAATTTGCGCACAGGTTAGCAAAAAAATTGAAGAAGGTAACACAGTGGGAGCAATAAGAATAATTACAAGTGACGACACTGTAGCCCCCAAAGATGAGACCACAGCCCAAGCACTAAGAGACAAGCATCCAACCAGGGACACAATAGCCATCAACAACAACCCTGAGGAAGACCCCATCACTGAACAATTAATTTTGCCTGAATCGGAAGTCTATAAGGCGATTGTGTCATTTCCTGCAGGATCTGCAGGAGGTTACACGGGAATTCGACCTCAGCACCTCAAGGAGATGGTAAATCCAGTACTCGGTGCATCTGCATCACTTCTCACCGAGTTAACAACTTTCGTCAACAACTGCCTGGCTGGGCGAATCCCGGAAGAAATTAAACCTTTCTTTTTTGGAGCCTCACTGTGTGCCTTGAAGAAGAAGGATGGGGGAATCAGACCCATTGCGGTTGGAAACACTCTTCGCCGTCTCGTTGCCAAAGCAGCAGTAAGAAACATTCGCCTAGAAGCTGCCAGTTTACTCCAGCCACACCAACTGGGCTTTGGGGTCCCTCTAGGCAGTGAAGCTGCAGCTCATGCGGCAAGGGCCTACATCAGAGACCTACCAGAAGACAAGGCCATAGTCAAACTTGATTTTAGAAATGCCTTTAATATGGTAAAGAGAGATGCTGTCTTGCCAGCTGTTCGGGATCGCTTCCCCAGTCTTTTTCCGTTCATTTCAGCCGGCTACAGCAAACCCTCAATTCTTTTGTTTGGAGAACATGAAATTCTCTCATCAGAAGGTGTTCAGCAGGGTGACCCACTCGCTCCACTTCTCTTCTGCTTGGCAGTAAGAGAACTAACTTCCAGCCTACGCAGCGAGCTCAACATCTGGTACCTGGATGATGGCACTCTGGCAGGTACTGAAGAGTCCCTGGTAGGGGACCTACAACTGGTGAAAACACAGGGAGAAGACTTGGGACTCATCCTCAATCCCTCCAAGTGTGAAATCATCACAGCAAACCAGGAAATAATCAATGCTGTGCGAAGAATTCTCCCAGAAGTCTCTACTATCACTCCGTCCAACAGTACCCTCTTGGGAGCACCGCTGGGTCACCAGGCCATCGACACAGTCCTCAAGGACAAATTGAATGACCTGATGAGAATGGAGGAGAGAATAAGCAATCTTGATGCCCATGATGCTCTGTATCTCCTCACAAGGTGCCTTACTATTCCAAGACTCACTTACTTCCTCAGGTGTGCACCCTCTTTTGACAACCCAACACTTGACGAATATGACGCACACCTGAGGTCAACCCTTAAGAAGGCACTGAACCTGTCACTAGAGGATCAGCAACGGGATCAGGCAACCCTCCCAGTACGACTGGGAGGTATAGGGGTGTGCAAAGCAACGCATGTTGCTTTACCTGCTTTTCTGTCTTCGTGTTTGGCTTCCAGTGCATTAGTCAAGAAGATTGTTCCCGAACGCTTGAGAGACATGGTAGGAGCTCAAGACCCCAGGTTTACTGTAGCAGCGATTCGGTGGGACACCCTTACAGATTCCTCCAGTAGACCAGCTCCTCCCAAAGAACACAAACAGTCCCACTGGGACAAACCGATCATGGAAAAAATCGCCAACACAATACTCTCCAACGTCTCAGGAAAGGACAAAGCTCGTCTCCTGGCAGTGAAGGCACCACACTCAGGAGATTTCCTGTTTGCTGTTCCCAATTCCTCCTTGGGCACTCGACTAGACCCACAGGCCATTCGGATTGGTGTTGCTCTTCGCCTAGCCGCCCCCATCCTCACCGAACATAGGTGTATTTGCGGCAGGGCGACAGCTGATCAATTCGGACTTCATGGTCTCGTGTGTCACACAGCAGAAGGGAAGTATGCCAGGCATGGGGAGGTCAATGACATCATAAAGAGAAGCCTCGCCACAGCCCGTTGCCCAGCTCAACGGGAACCCCAAGTGCAGAGGTCTGACGGAAGTCTAAAGCGTCCTGATGGAGCCACTATGCTACCGTGGAAGGATGGAAAGCAGATTGCCTGGGACTACGCATGTGCCGCCACATTGGCAGACACCTACTTGCCATACTCCGTAGTGGAAGGGGGTGGAGCTGCCAGCCACAGGGAGACTCAGAAGATCCGCAAATATGAAGACCTTCCCCCTTGCTATAACTTCATTCCAATAGGGTCGGAGACCCTTGGAGCATGGGGCAAGTGTGCTCTAAAGTTCCTCAAAGAGCTAGGTGAAAAGCTCATCATAGAAACCAAGGACCACAGGGCGACCAGCTTCCTCTTTCAGAGACTCAGTGTTGCGATCCAGAGAGGAAATGCCTGCAGCATTCTGGGCACGCGGCCCACCGCAGGGGAGCTGGACGAAGTATTCGAGATGTAGCTCTGAGTTACCTATGTTGTTTTACTTTGTATCAGATTTTTGTGAATGTTTTGTCAATGTATTTTGTCTTTAAATAAAATATATATATATATATATATAATATAGGGGGTGGTAGGAGAAAATTCTCAAACAGCTTCAGGGAGAATCTTGAGTTTTCCCTGAAGCAAGTTTATTCTTTTCTCTGAGGATGAGGGTCCCTATAACAGTTCTAGAGGTGGTACCTCCCTATATTTATATATATATATATATATATATATATATATATATATATATATATATATATATATATATATATATATATATATATATATATATATAAATGTAGGTAATAGGTTGGTAGACAGCAACCACCCAGGGAGGTACTACCGTCCTGCCAAGTGAGTGTAAAACGAAAGCCTTTAATTGCTTTACATGATGGTAGGATTGCTGGTGTCTTTTGTCTGTCTCATAAATATGCAAGATTACAGATACGTCTTGCTACTTCTAGTTACACTTAGGCCACACTACACGTTTATTTATACATGCTCATCTGAGTTTTCTTTGATTTTTATCTTAGTTCTTGTTCTAATTACTTTTCCTTTTATATCCATGGGGAAGTGGAATAAGAATCTTTCCTCCGTAAGCCATGCGTGTTGTAAAAGTCAACTAAAATGCCGGGAACAATGGGCTAGTAACCCCTTTTCCTGTAATAATTACTAAAAAGAATAATAAGAAGAAAACTGTCAAAGTGGGAAGTCTGAATGTGCGTGGATGTTGTGCGAATGATAAGAAAGAGATGATTGTGGATGTTATGAATGAGAAGAAGCTGGATGTCCTGGCTTTAAGTGAAACAAAGCTGAAGGGGGTGGGTGGGTGAGTTACAGAGGAGAGGAATAAATGGGATTAGGTCAGGGGTTTCTAATAGAGTTAGAGCTAAAGAAGGAGTAGCAATAATGTTGAAGGATAAGCTATGGCAGGAAAAGAGGGACTATAAATGTATTAATTCAAGGATTATGTGGAGTAAAATAAAGGTTGGATGTGAGAAGTTGGTTATAGTAAGCGTATATGCACCTGGGGAAGAGAAAAGTATAGAGGAAAGAGAGAGATTTTGGGAAATGTTGAGTGAATTCGTGAGGAGTTTTGAACCAAGTGTGAAAGTACTTG
Organism: Cherax quadricarinatus; assembly: GCF_038502225.1. NCBI lineage: Eukaryota > Metazoa > Arthropoda > Malacostraca > Decapoda > Parastacidae > Cherax > Cherax quadricarinatus. The sequence continues at coordinate 49,378,029 of NC_091293.1, forward strand.
TGGTTGGGGATTTTAATACTAAAATGGGTAAAAATGTTGTGGAGGGAGTAGTAGGTAAATTTGGGGTGCCAGGGGTAAATGAAAATGGGGAGCCTTTATTTGAACTGTGTAGAAAGAAGTTTGGTAATAAGTAATACATATTTTATGAAGAAGAGGATAAATAAATATACAAGGTATGATATAGCACGTAATGAAAGTAGTTTGTTACATTATGTATTGGTGGATAAAAGGTTGATGGGTAGGCTCCAGGATGTACACGTTTATAGAGGGGCAACTGATATATCGGATCATTATTTAGTTGTAGCTACAGTTAGAGTAAGACGTAGATGGGAAAAGAGGAAAATGACAACAACAAGCAAGAGGGAGGTGAAAGTGTATAAACTAAGGGAGGAGGAAGTTCGGGTGAAATATAAGCAACTATTGGCAGAAAGGTGGGCTGGTGCAGGTATGAGTAGTGGGGGGGTTGAAGAGGGTTGGAATAGTTTTAAAAATGCAGTATTAGAATGTGGGGCAGAAGTTTGTGGTTATAGGAGGGTGGGTGCAGGAGGAAAGAGGAGCGATTGGTGGAATGATGAAGTAAAGGGTGTGATAAAAGAGAAAAAGGTAGCTTATGAGAGGTATTTACAAAGCAGAAGTGTTATAAGAAGACTAGAGAATATGGAGAGTAAAATAAAGGTGAAGAGAGTGGTGAGAGAGTGCAAAAGGAGAGCAGATGATAGTGTGGAAGAGGTACTGTCAAGGAATTTTAATGAAAATAAGAAAAAAATTTGGCGTGAGTTAAACAAGTTAAGAAAGCCTAGGGAACAAATGGATTTGTTAGTTAAAAACAGAGTAGGAGAGTTAGTAGATGGGGAGATAGAGGTTTCGAGTAGATAGCGAGAATATTTTCAGGAACTTTTAAATGTCGATGAAGAATGGGAGGCGATAATTTCATGCACTGGCCAGGGAGGTATACCATCTTTTAGGAGTGAAGAAGAGCAGGATGTGAGTGTGGGGGAGGTGCGTGAAGCATTACGTAGAATCAAAGGGGGTAAAGCAGCTGGAACTAACGGGATCACAACAGAAATGTTAAAAGCACGGGGGGACATAGTGTTGGAATGGTTGGTATTTTTGTTTAGTAAATGTATGAAAGAGGGGAAGGTACCTAGGGATTGGCGGAGAGCGTGTATAGTCCCTTTATATAAAGGGAAGGAGGACAAAAGAGATTGTAAAAATTATAGAGGAATAAGTTTACTGAGTATACCAGGAAAAGTGTACGGTAGGGTTATTATTGAAAGAATTAGAGGTAAGACAGAATGCAGAATTGTGCATGAGCAAGGTGGTTTTAGAGTGGGTAGGTGATGTGTAGATCAAGTGTTTACATTGAAGCATATATGTGAGCAGTATTTAGATAAAGGTAGGGAAGTTTTTATTGCATTTATGGATTTAGAAAAGGCATATGATAGAGTGGATAGGGAAGCAATGTGGCAGATGTTGCAAGTATATGGAATAGGTAGTAAGGTAATAAATGCTGTAAAGAGTTTTTATGAGGATAGTGAGGCTCAGGTTAGGGTGTGTAGAAGAGAGGGAGAATACTTCCCAGTAAAAGTAGGTCTTAGACAGGGATGTGTAATGTCACCATGGTTGTTTAATATATTTATAGATGGGGTTGTAAAAGAAATAAATGCTAGGGTGTTAGGGAGAGGGGTGGAATTAAATTATGGGGAATTAAATACAAAATGGGAATTGACACAGTTACTTTTTGCTGATAATACTGTGCTTATGGGAGATTCTAAAGAAAAATTGCAAAGGTTAGTGAACGAATTTGGGAGTGTGTTTAAGGGTAGAAAGTTGAAAGTGAACATAAAAAAGAGTAAGGTGATGGGAGTATCAAATGATTTAGATAAAGAAAAATTGGATGTCAAATTGGGGAGGAGTATGGAAGAAGTGAATGTTTTCAGATATTTGGGAGTTGACGTGTCAGCGGATGGATTTATGAAGGATAAAGTTAACCATGGAATTGATGAAGGAAAAAAGGAGAGTGGTGCATTGAGGTACATATGGAGGCAAAAAATGTTATCTATGGAGGCAAAGAAGGGAATGTATGAAAGTATATTAGTACTAACACTCTTATATGGGTGTAAAGCTTGGGTTGTAAATGCTGCAGCGAGGAAGCGGTTGGAGGCAGTGGAGATGTCCTGTCTAAGGGCAATGTGTGGTGTAAATATTATGCAGAAAATTCGGAGTGTGAAAATTAGAAGGTGTGGAGTTAATAAAAGAATTAGTCAGAGGGCTGAAGAGGGTTTGATGAGGTGGTTTGGTCATTTAGAGAGAATGGGTCAAAGTAGAATGACATGGAGAACGTATAAATCTGTAGGGGAAGGAAGGCGGGGTAGGGGTCGTCCTCGAAAAGGTTGGAGGGAGGGGGTAAAGGAGGTGTTGTGGGCGAGGGGTTTGGACTTCCAGCAAGCATGCGTGAGAGTGTTAGATAGGAGTGAATGGAGGCAAATTGCATTTGGGACCTGACAAGCTGTTGGAGTGTGAGCAGGATAATATTTAGAGAAGGGATTCAGGGAAATAGGTTATTTTATATAACCGGACTTGAGTCCTGGAAGTGGGAAGTACAATGCCTGCACTCTAAAGGAGAGGTTTGGGATATTGGCAGTTTTGAGAGATATATTGTGTATTTTTATACGTATATACTTCTAAACTCTTGTATTCTGGGCACCTCTGCAAAAACAGTGATTATGTGTGAG
>NC_091293.1:49385763-49442468 GCF_038502225.1 Cherax quadricarinatus
AGTACTAGGGTTATGGGCACTCCCAAGCTTCAGAACCTTGCATTTATCTACATTGAACTGCATCTGCCACTTTTCTGACCAAGAATAGAGTTTGTTTAAATCCTCCTGAAGTTCCCTAACATCTACGTTTGAATCAATTTTCCTACCTATCTTTGTGTCATCGGCGAATTTGCTCATATCACTAGTAATTCCCTCATCAAGATCATTGATATATATTATAAATAACAACGGGCCCAAGACTGATCCCTGTGGAACGCCACTTGTTACAGATCCCCACTCGGATTTAACCCCATTTATGGACACTCTCTGCTTCCTGTCAGTGAGCCATGACTCGATCCACGAGAGCACTTTTCCCCCAATGCCATGAGCTGCCACTTTCTTTAACAGTCTATGGTGCGGAACTCTATCAAAAGCCTTACTAAAATCTAAGTAAATAATATCAAATTCTTTATTGTGGTCAACAGCCTCAAAAGCTTTACTGAAGAAAGTTAATAAATTAGTTAGACAAGACCGGCCTCTTGTGAATCCATGCTGAGTATCATTAATCAAGCTATGCTTATCGAGATGGCTTCTTATAATCTCAGCTATAATTGACTCTAGTAATTTGCCTACAATTGAGGTCAGGCTTATTGGGCGGTAATTTGACGGTAACGACTTGTCCCCTGTTTTAAAAATAGGAGTTACATTAGCCATCTTCCACATATCAGACACTACACCTGTTTGAAGAGATAAATTAAAAATATTAGTTAATGGTTCACAGAGTTCCATTTTGCATTCCTTAAGAACCCTTGAAAAAACCTCATCAGGACCCGGCGACTTATTTTGCTTCAGTCTGTCTATCTGCCTCACAACCATCTCACTAGTGACTGTGATGTTACATAATTTATCTTCTTCTAGCCCACTGTAAAAATTAATTACTGGAATATTGTTAGTGTCTTCCTGTGTAAAAACTGAGAGAAAATAATTATTTAAAATCAAGCACATTTCATTCTCATTGTCAGTAAGGTGCCCATAGTTATTTTTAAGGGGACCTATCTTATCTCTAACTTTTGTTCTATAGACCTGGAAAAAACTTTTTGGGTTAGTTTTAGAATCCCTAGCAACTTTAATTTCATAGTCCCTTTTAGCTTTTCTTATCCCCTTTTTAATGTCCCTCTTAATGTCAATATACTGATTCATAAGATGACCCTCACCTCTTTTGATACGCCTATAAATTCCTTTCTTATGCCCTAGTAGATATTTGAGCCTATTATTCATCCATTTTGGGTCATTTCTATTTGATCTAATTTCTTTATATGGGATAAACGCTCTTTGAGCAGCATGTATAGTGTTCAGAAAACTGTCATATTGATAGCTCTCTTCGTTACCCCAGTCAACAGATGATAAGTGTTCTCTAAGCCCATCGTAATCTGCTAAGCGAAAATCTGGGACTGTTACTGAGTTATCGCTACTATCGTACTTCCATTCAATGCTAAATGTAATTGACTTGTGGTCGCTAGCACCCAGTTCCTCTGAAATTTCTAAATTATTAACAAGGGATTCATTGTTTGCCATAACTAAGTCAAGCAGGTTATTTCCCCTTGTAGGTTCTGTCACAAACTGCTTCAAAAAACAATCCTGAAATACTTCTAAGAAGTCGTACGATTCTAAATTCCCAGTCAAGAAATTCCAATCAACATGACTAAAGTTAAAGTCTCCTAGAATTACTACATTATCGTGCCTTGTGGCCTTAACAATTTCCTCCCATAGTAGTTTCCCTTGGTCCCTATCTAAGTTAGGGGGACGGTATATCACTCCTAAAATCAGTTTTTCATGCCCCTCTGAAAATTCTATCCAAACAGACTCTGTATGTGTTATTTCAGACTTAATACCCGTTTTTATGCAACAGTTCAAGCGATCTCGGACATACAATGCCACCCCACCCCCCCTCCCAATACTTCTATCTTCTTGGAACAATTTAAAACCCTGAATATGACATTCCGCAGGCATGTCCCGACTTTTTGAATTAAACCACGTCTCAGTTAAGGCAAATACATCAATGTTACCTACACTAGCAACTAATCTCAACTCGTCCATCTTATTCCTAGCACTACGGCAATTAGCATAATAAACATTGAAAGACTCTCCTTTCTCTTTACCCTTCCTGCTCATTTCTATTTTCCTACTAAACCTATTACTGTCCTTATCACCCAAGGTCCCTGGCTTTTCAATATCTATCTCGTTCTTATTACTAGTTTCCCTAGAACTCGTAATATTACTACACTGGGACTTCACTGTTTTCCTGCCAAAACCCATACCACTAACTATTCCTAGTTTAAAGTCCTAACTGCTCCCTCCACTGCAGTTGCCAGTGCTTCCACCCCACACCTAGATAAGTGAACCCCATCCCTAGCATACATGTCATTTCTGCCATAGAAGAGGTCCCAGTTGTCAATGAATGTTACCGCATTTTCCTTACAGTATTTGTCCAGCCAGCAATTGACACCAATTGCCCTGGACAACCATTCACTTCCAACTCCCCTCCCTGGCAAAATACCACATATGAGAGGGTTCCCACCCTTACTTCTAATTATTTCTATTGCTGACCTATACCTGCTAATCAGGTCCTCACTCCTACGTCTGCCAACATCGTTGCCTCCAGCACTGAGACAGATAATAGGATTGCTCCCATTACCTCTCATGATGTCATCCAGACGGCTAACAATATCCTCCATCCCAGCCCCAGGAAAGCAAACTCTCTGTCTCCTACTCCTGTCCTTCAAGCAGAACGCCCTATCCATATACCTAACTTGGCTATCCCCAACAACAACAATATTCTTACCTTCCTTAATGTCTTTCGTCGTGTCGTTCCCAGTAGTCAACTCACATTCGTCGGGTAGCACTGAGAATGTATTGGATGTTTCCACAACAGTTTCCACGGCAGTCTCTTTCTTCTTCATCGTTTCTACCTTTCCATTCGTCTTCTTAATCGTCAACTTCTTTCCCTGCTGTCCAGCCACTGACCAGTTTCCCTTCTTGACCTGAGGACTCAAAACAGGAGGACTACGAATCTTCTTGTTTTCCTCGGTCAATCGCCTAATTTCCAAATTCGCCAACCTCAATTCTTCCTTAAGCTGGTGTTTGGACTGACTCGAACACTGTCATATTCACAGTATTTAGATAAATTTTCTTCGTTTCTTGCATAATGTGTCTCTTGTGTCTTTAGAGTGAATCACTGAATCTCCGTTGGCCAAAAAGAAGTATAACGGTGCTGATTTTGGAGATCTGTACCGAAGAAGTCATAGATGATATACTCAGAATATTATGAAGACAAAAAAAAAAAATTGTATCACGGGTTTTCTGTTCTGCTATTGTGTCTAGGTAGTGTTTCTTCAGCAGTTGCCTGTTGCAGAATTAAGAGATGATAAGAGAATTATAAGACGATAAAATATAATAATTATGAGTTGACAAAGGTCTGTGACGGACCGACACGTTGTTTTTGTAATATTTTAAATTACTGTAAACGTTGGGTTTTTGAAAATTGTTTCAGTCACCTTATTTTGACGTATTCATCTTCGTTTTCTTCTTAAATGAAATAATTGTAAGTAATGCAGTCAGCAGATTCAAGTTATCTCCACCTGAATTTCCTTTACTCAGTGTGTGTACTCACCTGTTTGCACTCGCTTATTTGTGATTGTTAGGATCGATGACAGCTACTAGCTCTGCCTCTGCCTGTTAACTAGCCCTTACCTGAATTACCACACACACACACATAGAGTTTCCTTACTAAGGTATCGGAATGCTGTTCTCAGGTTTGCCAGGCGCCCATATGCTGCAGCAGTTATCTGGTTGATGTGTGCTTCCGGAGACATGCTCGGTGTTATACTCACCCCAAGATCTTTCTCCTTGAGTGAGGTTTGCAGTCGTCGGCCACCACCTGTCTGTGGTCTTCTGTGCCCTTCCCCTATCTTCATGACTTTTCATTTGGCAGGATTAAATTCGAGAAGCCATTTGCTGGACCAGGTGTCCAGTCTGTCCAGGTCTCTTTGAAGTCCTGCCTGGTCCTCATCTGATTTAATTCGCCTCATTAACTTCACATCATCTGCAAACAGGGACACTTCTGAGTCTAACCCTTCCATCATGTCGTTCACATATACCAAAAATAGCACTGGTCCTAGGACCGACCCCTGTGGGACCCCGCTCGTCACAGGTGCCCACTGTGATACATCATTACGTACCATGACTCGTTGTTGCCTCCCTGTCAGGTATTTTCTGATCCATTGCAGTGCCCTTCCTGTTTTATGCGCCTGTGTGTGTGTGTGTGTGTGTGTGTGTGTGTGTGTGTGTGTGTGTGTGTGTGTGTGTGTGTGTGTGTGTGAGCGTGTGTGTGTATTACGATAAACTTTATAAACTATAGGCGTTGTTAGTCTAGGGGAGTTTTTATGGGGAATTATTCTCTAGTTATATCGTAATAGAGGGAGAGATACATGATTATATACACCTGGAAAATCCTAGAGGGACTAGTACCGAACTTGCACACGAAAATCACCCACTACGAAAGCAAAAGACTTGGCAGACGATGCACCATCCCCCCAATGAAAAGCAGGGGTGTCACTAGCACGTTAAGAGACCATACAATAAGTGTCAGGGGCCCGAGACTGTTCAACTGCCTCCCAGCACACATAAGGGGGATTACCAACAGACCCCTGGCAGTCTTCAAGCTGGCACTGGACAAGCACCTAAAGTCAGTTCCGGATCAGCCGGGCTGTGGCTCGTATGTTGGTTTGCGTGCAGCCAGCAGCAACAGCCTGGTTGATCAGGCTCTGATCCACCAGGAGGCCTGGTCTCAGACCGGGCCGCGGGGGCGTTGACCCCCGGAACTCTCTCCAGGTAAACTCCAGGTAATAAGGTTGTAAGGAGATCGAAAAACTTTGTAAAATGTATCTTTAATATAAAGTAGATATTGTTATAGACCTAAGGTATTTTGTTGTATCTTTTTCTTAATTATATATAAACAGACTTTATATACCACTCAGTCTTAGCTGAATGAACCTTTAATATTCAGTTGAACAAAAAGTTACATCATCCTCTATTTCTCTACACACGAGAACTTCTGTACAAAGAAAATTCCACAATTTCTGGTGAGTTAAGCGAATAAAACTCTAGACCAAATGCTTCACCGTTTAGGTTAAAAGGAGTAAGCCGTGGAGACCTTCTCTATACAGAGAGAGGTGCTGTACTCCTGCTCTACTCCACTCATCTTTGACGTAAGCTGGCGTCAGGCGAGTAGTAACCAGAGGTGAGGTCATAAACGGTTGTTATCATTGGTAAATGATACATCAGCGCAAAATACATATATATACAAAAAATGAAAAATGAGAAAGATGAAAATGAATATAATATTATAAAGCTGAATTTCGTCGATTTGGCTAATAACGACGATAATCGCAATGTAATATTAGAAGGATGAACGAAATTGTAAGACATATTTAGAGAAATCGCATGTCAGCGTAACAGTGTGTGTGTGTATCTGTGTGTGTGTGTGTGTGTGTGTGTGTGTGTGTGTGTGTGTGTGTGTGTGTGTGTGTGTGTGTGTGTGTTTGTGTGTGTGTGAGTGTGTATGTGTGTGTGTGTGTGTGTGTGTGTGTGTGTGTGTGTGTGTGTGTGTGTGTGTGTGTGTGTGTGTGTGTGTGCGTGTGTGTTGTGAAGTATGTGTTACCAGCTGTCGAAGCCAGTCATGTTTCTAGCACCGGGCACACCAGTGAGCCTCATGCATGGTCTCCTCCTGTATGCTCTGGTCTCAAGAGCGATACTAGGGTTTTGAGGCATCTGTGGACAGCGACAAACGTGGGTTCAGACTCTGCTGACCACGATCTTTTTGTGTATAAATGAAATAAGGAAACCAGTGATTTTGAATCAGTAACAGAACTGCGGCCTGGCAAGGACTCGATCCTGCGTTGCCATGCCTAGCCCTGTGTGAACTGAACGAAGTACGCATCACCCTGTCCATTGGACCAATATCCTAGACTAATGCGTGCTGTCTTCAGTTGATACGGGGTTGGGCATATATATATATATATATATATATATATATATATATATATATATATATATATATATATATATATATATATATATATATATATATATATATATATATATATATACATATGTCGTGCCGAATAGGCAGAACTTGCGATCTTGGCTTAAATAGCAACGCTCATCTTGCCATATAGGAGAAGTGAAAATTTGTGTATGCAATAATTTCGCCAAAATCATTCTGAACCTAACGAAAAAAATATATTTCACTGTATTTGTTTAGTATTAAATTACTGTAAACAAATCTAAAATATATTTAGTTGGGTTAGGCTAAAATAAATTGCGCTTGTTATAATAAGGTTAGGTAAGTTTTCTAAGTTTCTTTTGGTGCAAAATTATAAATTTTTACATCAACATTAATGAAAAAATATATCTTTAAACGCATAAGATAAAATTTTAGAAAGACTTAATTTTAAATGAGTTCTTGCTAATTGACCAGTTTTACATATGCGGCACGACATATATATATATATATATATATATATATATATATATATATATATATATATATATATATATATATATATATATATATATATATATATATATATATATATATATCGTTCCGAATACATGAAACTTGCGATTTTGGATGAAATATGAACGCACTTCTTGCCGAATAAGGCAAGCAAAAATTTGTGCATGCAATAATTTCGCAAAAATATTCTGAACCTAACGAGAAAAATATATTTCATTGTGTTTGTTTATTATTAAATTATTGTAAACCTATATAAAATATATTTAATTGGATTAGGCTAAATTAAATTCTACTTGTTAGAATAAGGTTAGGTAAGTTTCCTAAGGTTCTTTTGGTACAAAATCATTAATTTTTATAATAACATAAACGAAAAAATATATCTTCAAATGTATAAGAGAAAATTTTAGATAGAAATTAATTTTAAACGAGCTATCGGTTATCGGCCGTAATCCGTTCCAGAAGGTCGGCCGAAAACCGAAATTGTCGAAAACCGAAATAATATTTCTCATAAAAATTAATGTGAATACAATTATTCCGTTCCAGACAAAAATATTCACAAAAAAAATAACTTTTTTAACATTTATATAAATATTACATACCTTTATTGAAGGCTAAGCTGGCTTCTGGAAGACAGGGAGGAGGAAAGAGGAAGGATTTAGTGTTTGGAAGGGGAATACCCCTCTATAAAGACTTTAGGTAGCAATGCCTTCACTGGGGTTACTTCCCTTCTCTGTCTTTTATTGACACTAGAACCAGCTTGAGAGTCACTGGACCCCTGTCTCACAAAATGACTGTCCAGAGTGCTCTGTTTCTGGTATCTCTTTAAGATTTCCCTAAAGTGGGACAGGGTTTTGTCACTAAACATGTTTGCAGATATGGCTTGTTTCAGCTTTGTCAAGGTGGTACTGCTCCACAAAACTTTGCACATCATTCCACTTTGCACAAATGTTCTTAATCAATGAAGAAGGCACCTCCTTCACTCCCTCTTCCTACTCCTCTGAAACAAGTTCCTCAGCTGCAATCTGTTACTGTTCAAGTTGAAGCTCTTGCAGCTCTTCAGTGGTTAGCTCTTCCCTGTGGTCCTCCACCAACTCTTCCACATCCTCGCCACTCACCTGCAACCCCACGGACTTCCCCAGTGCCACAATAGAGTCCACAGGGTCGGCAGGGTCAGGGTCAGCCTCAAACTCTTCAAAATCCCTCTCTTGGACACAATCTAAGAGACTTCTTTGCTCTTTCCCCTCCTTAAATCCCATCACTGTCTGCTGTTGTTTCTTCACCCAGCTCCTTGCTCCTATTCATCGTTGCTTGTATCTATATTCCACTTCAGGACTTCCAGTTCCTCCTCCAGTCTCTGCATCCTTGTCTCTGCAGCAATAGCTCATGGCTCCCACTTCTTGCTCTCTATAGTTATCTTCTTGACCATTATGTTGCAAAACTAGCTTAGTCTTTTTTCTCACTCCTATTTCATTGTGTTCTTGATCCTTTCTCCCAATGCCTCTTTTTCAGCCCAGCCACCCCTAGTACCCTTGCTTCTTCGCCCTACTATGTGTGTGTGTGTGGGGGGGGGGTGTTAGTGTGACTGTGGGTGTGGGGGTGTTAACGTGTGTATGTACTAACCTATTTGTACTCACCTATTCGTGGTTGCAGGGTTCGAGACATAGCTCCTGGCCCCCACCTCTTCTCTGATCGCTACTAGATCCTCTCTCTCCCTGCTCCATGAGCTTTATCACACCTCGTCTTAAAACTTTGTATGGTTCCTGCCTCCACTACATCACTTGCCAGATTATTCCACTTCCTGACAACTCTATGACTAATGAAATACTTCCTAACATCTCTTTGACTCGTTTGAGTCTTCAACGTCCAATGGTGACCTCTTGTTTCTGTGTCCCATCTCTGTCCACCTTGTCAATTCCTCGTAGTATTTTGTAATCGTTATCATGTCTCTCCTAGCCCTCCTGTCCTCCAGTGTCGTCAGGCCGATTTCTTTAACCTTTCTTCGTAGAACATTACCTTTATCTCTGGAACTAGCCTTATTGCAAACCTTTGCACCTTCTCTAATTTCTTGACGTACTTGACCAAGTGTGGGTTCCAAACTGATGTGTGTGTGTTTGTGTCTAGCTGTGTCTGTCTCTGTGCGCGCGCGTGTGTGTGTGTTTGTGTGTGTGTGTGTGTGTGTGTGTGTTTGTGTGTACTCACCTATTTGTACTCACCTATTTGTGGTTGCAGGGGTCGAGTCATAGCTCCTGACCCCGCCTCTTCACTGATTGCTACTAGGTCCTCTCTCTCCCTGCTCCATGAGCTTTATCATACCTCGCCTTAAAACTATGTATGGTTCCCGCCTCCACTACTTCACTTTCTAGGCTATTCCACGGCTTGACTACTCTATGACTGAAGAAATACTTCCTAACATCCCTTTGATTCATCTGAGTCTTCAACTTCCAATTGTGACCTCTTGTGTCTGTGTCCCATCTCTGGAACATCCCGTCTTTTTCCACCTCGTCTATTCCGCGCAGTATTTTATATGTCGTTATCATGTCTCCCCTGACCCTCCTGTCCTCCAGTGTCGTCAGGCCGATTTCCCTCAACCTTTCTTCGTAGGACAATCCCCGTAGCTCTGGGACTAGTCTTGTTGCAAACCTTTGCACTTTCTCTAATTTCTTGACGTGCTTGACTAGGTGTGGATTCCAAACTGGTGCTGCATACTCCAGTATGGGCCTGACGTAAATGGTATACAGAGTCTTGAACGACTCCTTACTGAGGTATCGGAATGCTATCCGTAGGTTTGTCAGGCTCCCGTATGCTGCAGCAGTTATCTGATTGATGTGCGCCTCAGGAGATATACTCGGTGTTATACTCACCCCCAGATCTTTTTCCTTGAGTGAGGTTTGCAGACTTTGGCCATCTAAACTATATTGTGTCTGCGGTCTTCTTTGCCCTTCCCCAATCTTCATGACTTTGCATTTGGCGGGGTTAAACTCAAGGAGCCAGTTGCTGGACCAGGCTTGTAGCCTGTCCAGGTCTCTTTGTAGTCCTGCCTGATCCTCATCCGATTTGATTCTTCTCATTAACTTCACATCGTCCGCAAACAAGGACACTTCTGAGTCTATCCCTTCCGTTATGTCATTCACATATACCAAGAACAGCACAGGTCCTAGGACTGACCCCTGTGGAACCCCGCTTGTCACAGGCGCTCACTTTGACACCTCATCACGTACCATGACTCGTTGTTGCCTCCCTGTAAGGTATTCTCTTATCCATTGCAGTGCCTTTCCTGTTATGTGTGCCTGATCCTCTAGCTTTTGCAGTAACCTCTTGTGAGGAACTGTGTCGAAGGCCTTCTTGCAGTCCAAAAAAATGCAGTCGATCCACCCCTCTCTCTCTTGTCTTACTTCTGTCACCTTGTCATAAAACTCTAATAGGTTTGTGACACAGGATTTTCCCTCCCTGAAACCATGCTGGTTGTCAATTATACACTTGTTTCTTTCCAGGTGCTCCACCACTCTCCTCCTGATGATCTTCTCCATGACCTTGCATACTATACATGTTAATGATACAGGTCTGTAGTTTAGTGCCTCATGTCTGTCTCCCTTTTTAAAAATTGGGACTACATTTGCCATCTTCCATACCTCAGGGAGTTGCCCAGTTTCAAATGATGTGTTGAAGATCTTCGTTAATGGTACACACAATGTCTCTGCTCCCTCTTTAAGGACCCACGGAGAGATGTTGTCTGGTCCCACCGCCTTTGAGGTGTCAAGTTCGCCTAGCAGCTTCTTCACCTCCTCCTTGGTTATATGTATCTCATCCAGCACTTGCTGGTGCACCCCCCTGCTCTGATTTCCTGGAGTCCTACTGGTTTCCACTGTAAATACTTCTTTAAATCTTGTGTTGAGCTCCTGACATACCTCCCGGTCGTTTCTTGTGAATTCCCCATCACCCTTCCTCAGTCTGATTACCTGGTCCTTGACTGTTGTTTTCCTCCTGATGTGACTGTACAGCAGCTTCGGGTCAGTCTTGACTTTCGATGCTATGTCATTTTCGTATTGCCGCTGAGCCTCCCTCCTTATCTGTGCATATTCGTTTCTGGCTCTTCGGCTAATCTCTTTATTTTCCTGAGTTCTCTGTCTTCTGTACCTTTTCCATTCTCTAGTACACCTAGTTTTTGCCTCCCTACACCTTTGGGTGAAAAACAGAAAGACGTATCGCAGGCGCGAACCACAGTCCGTAAATTAACCATCCAACACTCTACCACTCCCACCACCATGCTCCTAACAGAGGAGGACACGCAGAAAATCTGCGCTCTGTAGTAACATCCTCCCGGACAGACTCGAGCGTCGACTACCTGAGACTCGAGAGATCTCTATCCCAGTTAGCCCACCAAGAACTGGCCAAAATAAATATAGGGAGGTACCACCTGTAGAGCTGGACTGGGGACCAGGGAACGAGTGGTATTGATCAATAACAACACTGCGCTAGCCAAGGATTCGAACCCATGTTGTACTGGCCTGCCTCATAAAGGATTCCAGGTGCTGATCCCACAACCTGTCCGCTACAACTCTTTTGTGTGTGTGTGTGTGTGTGTGTGTGTGTGTGTGTACTCACCTAGCTGTGGTTGCAGGGGTCGAGTGTGTGTGTGTGTGTGTGTGTGTGTGTGTGTGTGTGTGTGTGTGTGTGTGTGTAGTGTGTGTATGTGTGTGTGTGTGTGTGTGTGTGTGAAACTCATTTATAAAAACACAAAAATATATATTATCTTACATTCATATTTTGACTTTCCCATTCCCCATTTATTTTCTTTCTCCACCATTCACCATTCCCTCCCCACCCATCCCCTCCCAACAAATAAAAACAATCATGAGAACCTCGCACCATCTCAGAATTTTTATGCTTCCTATCCGTTGCCATTCCTCCTAATCTTCCCCGTCCTTAGCGCTGGTAAGTGGCCCATTTCTCATTTTCTTTTACCAGGGGCGTCTAACGCAATTTGGTATATGAATGGACTAGGCGCTTGAAGTAACACTGCTCCAGAGCTAGAGTCGTTTTTGTTCTTTCCTGCTATCGCGGCTCTCGGAGGATTAATTTATTCTTGTAACAGCTTATAAGGAACCAGGTGAAGAAAACGGGAAGTTACGACTATATCAATTTTCTTTTTAATGGTCGAAAACAGGGATTTATGTATGTAATTCCGCGTATGATACGACCTAAGAAAAAATGAAGTTATGATACCATTCATTGTGTATGCAGTATATTTGCATTTATGGTATACATTTTCAAATTATTGAAAACAATTTTGTTTACAGTCTCCATTTTAACGCACAAGATAAAGAAAACAGATCGTGTTTACAGAATACGTCATCTACATAAGGAGTAGAGTAAATCTAAAGTTAAAACTTAATTCACCATTTTCTATTTAGCGAAAACTTATATTATTCTTTTAATAGGAAAACAAATTTTCAACTCTAAGTAATAAACATTAAATACTATAAGAGTGCATTAAAGTTAAATCAAAGGTAAACACAACTGAGAAGTCGATGAAGACGACACATGTGCAACACCTGCGCATTTATATTGGAGAGACGTTTCGCCTGCATAGTAGGCCTTTTCGGTCTTGTGAGGAGGGAGATTTTTATAGTGGAGTCACTAGAAGTGATGAGGTGCAGCAGATTAAGACGTCCTCACTGGTGGTACGAGAGGTATCTAATATAACTCGATTAGTAACCTGACTCACATTATGGAGATGACCCTCATCATAAGTAGGCCCTGCCTAATTATAACGGCGTGTTCAACTGCTGCATCTCATTTACATAAGAAGATAAGAAAGGAGGAACACTGCAGTAGATCTGTTGGCCCATACTGGGTAGGTCCTTCACAAATCCAACCCACTAACAGAATATTTGCCTAACCCACTTTAGTTCTACCCTAACAATAAGCTCTGATAAATACACTAACTCATGTACAAGTTCCACTCAAATCCAACCTCTCTCACCCATGTATTTATCTAATCTAAATTTGAAACTACCCAAGGTTTTAGCCTCAATAACCCTACTAGGCAGACTGTTTCACTCATCAACTACCCTATTTCCAAACCAATACTTCTCTATATCCTTTCTAAGTCTAAACTTCTCTAATTTGAATCTATTATTGCGGGTTCTCTATTGGAGAGATATCCTCAAGACCTTATTTTTATCCCCTTTGTTGATATCCATCTTCCACTTATACACTTCGATCATGTCTCCCCTCAGTCTTCGTCTTACAATTGAATGAAAATTTCATACGGAAAATTTCTAATGCTATGTATTAAATTTGTCATTCTTTGCTGAATGTTTTCTAACGATTTAATATCCATATGGAGACCAGAACTGAGCTGCATAATCTAGGCGAGACCTTACTAATGATGTATAAAGCTGTAGTATAACCGTTGGACTTCTGTTGCTTACACTTCTTGATATAAATCCCAATAATCTATTTGCCTTATTACGCACACTTAGGCATTGCTATCTTGGTTTAAGGTTGCTACTTATCATAACACCCAAGTCCCTTTTCACATTCTGTATGAGACTGAAATAGAGACTGTTGTGCAAGCATAACATTTCTCCATTAAAGATACCGAGGTGTTGCAGATGTGTTGTTAGATTATAAACTCCGATGAATATATCTATCAGCGCATATATTCAATAAAAATTTACTTTAGCCCCTATTTAAGGGATGAAAGTATTCTTGACTTTTGGTGAATATTTTACATGTAACCTTAATGGCCCCCTCACGCAGTTATTAGGTTTTAAACCCATTTAGCCAACCAAATGTTTAAACGAAACAATGAACATTAAAATGGTATAAAATACCGACAGGTTGTTAGGTAAGACACATATGCAACAGTTAGGTATCTTTATTATGAAACGTTTCGCCTACACAGTAGGCTTCTTCAGTCAAGTACAGAAAAGTTGATAGAAGCAGAAGATACTTGAAGACGATGTAATCAGCCCATCATCTTACCTCTCCTAGTGGCCTTCGTCTCACCTCTTGGCGCTATAAAAAGCTCCATCCTGTCACTTCTTCTCCATATTGTTTCATACTATGGAACAATGCTCTTCTCCAGACTGAGGGACTGACCACCTCAAAACTTTAAGGGTGATGGACTGATTACATCGTCTTCAAGTATCTTCTGCTTCTATCAACTTTTCTGTACTTGACTGAAGAAGCCTACTGTGTAGGCGAAACGTTTCATAATAAAGATACCTAACTGTTGCATATGTGTCTTACCTAACAAACGAAACAATAAATGCTCGCTCTCCTGGCGACTAAAGTAGATTCCTGAACACTGCCGATACAGTCTCCACCTGGCTTGGAGACACACACATACACACATTATGACTTTCCCAATATTCCAAGAACATCTATAATGGTTCTTAATACCTAACGTTGATAATTAAGATCATCTGGATGAAATTTATTGGGTAATTCAGGATAAACGAAGAGGTACTTATATCCAAGCTTGCGTTAAAATAATGCAATTAGAAATTCCTTATAGAGAATGGGGATGTTCCTTATTGCGCCCTGCCATTACTTGGGTTAATATCTGGAACACGATGGTCCAGCACTTGATAAGGTACGGGACAAGCTATAGCGCTCGGGAAAATTTTTGTTGCTAGGGATGTAACTCTTGTTATTATGTTCTATATAATAATAATAATAATAATAATAATAATAATAATAATAATAATAATAATAATAATAATAATAATAATAATAATTATTATTATTATTCTTATTATTATTATTATTATTATTATTATTATTATTATTATTATTATTATTATTATTATTATTATTATTATTATTATTATCTAAGAAGGTAAGCCAAGGCTTTACCTTAAGGTTACCCCAGTATTGCGAGAAAATCTTATATGTTTGCATTGGGTAACCCCTGAAGATGGGACCCACTTAATCACCTATTTACTACATGGTGAAAAGGGGCAGCATATGTCTCAACCCGCCCGATAATTTAACTTATTTTCTTCGATTGCAAACCAAATGTTTGCCCACAGAGACAGTCTTTTTTCTCTCTCTTAGCCGTGAATGTTAAGAGTGGCGTATTTCTTAACTTCTGTTGAACAGCTCACCACATTCTCTCCTGCTCATTCATGATATTGGTCAGTGGGGTTCAGTTAGCCTCCCTCTCCCCCACTAACTATGCATCCTCCAGCTGATTACCTAAACACCTCCATGGCCTCGACCACATGTAAGTCAATCTTTATCAAACTTAAGCCCAGGGCATTACCCAGAATGTTGTGGGATCCCAGGCGCATAATACCTCGCCACGTGATTATGATTGCACACAAGTTAACTATATTAATAGAGATTTGGGCTGCAACGTCGCTGCACCTGATGGTTGCAAGGCAGATAAAGACTTATTTTCACTAATTATCCTTTATTATGTTGCCCAGCACGCCGCTCACGGCCGAATATTACAATGCCTGACCAGTATTGTATTTAGTATTGGGTCTAAATTGATATGTTGTGCTAGTGGTGTTACAATCACTTCCAACCTTCACATCTAGTATGAAGACTTTCTTTGCTACCAGCTAATATAAAACAAGATCCGGTGTGCGCAGCCCTTCGGTAGTATCTATCGCTGGTTCTTTGGTTATTGTATACTTGTTTCGCAGGTAGTCTTTAGCAATATAGTCGTTGATACAGTCATGTCTCTTTACTCTTTGGTCATGGGTTCATGGACACGTTGGAATAATATGCCCTAAAATTTCACGCTGACCACAGCCCGCACATCTGTTATTATGCAGTGCTCTGTTTCCACGGACCGGGAGGCATTCTCTGCGACTGGGCCAGGGGCAGTATCCTTCAAGTATCTTTGAGGTATCCATGTATTTGAGGTACCATGGAAGGGTTCTTTGCATCGTCTGCTGACGATACCCAACACCGCTGGTAGCCTCCTCCTTCCTGGTGTCGAAAAGTATGGTGTCTTTCTTTAATCTTACTGATAGATGCTGAAAGGTATCTTACAAGTACTCCTTATATTTTTATCACTATCTTACCGATAATTATTAAATTGGTTGGATAAATTCCACCACATCAGCGGTGAAAGTTTAAAAGCTGACAGCAGAAGCATTTTCCAGTTATTGCAGAGGATCCAATAATCCTTGTGCCTACACAACATTAAACTATGTAACGTTTCATCCATTTCATATACTGCAACACCCATTGAACAGTAATGCCGCTCAGAATAGTTATATATTAATGAAAGGAAAGCGCTAAGCCAGTAGGTTATATAGCGCATTTGGAAGAGGTTACATTCAAATTCAATCCAAACAAGGGAAAGATGAGGCCATTTTCATGGATCAAGAACCATTCATCATCTTCAAGATAAAATAATTCAATAATGTAAAAATAATACTATAATATTTCGAGATAATAATCGACACAATGGCATCAACACTGTTAAATATATCAACCTTTCTTCTATGTAGGACACAACACTGTCGAAATACTGAAGGCCATCAGAGGAGCATGTCTCCACTGGTCACACGGACACAAAGCTTCATGTAACATTGTGCAGTTAGCAGCCACGTACGCAAATGATCCAGAAATATTGTACGGGATACATTACATAAACGATGAAAATTTGAAGACAGTTCAGTAAGGCGTTCTAGAGAAATAAAAGAAAATTTGTTAGAAAGCAAATGAATGTTGAAGTGAATGTTTGGCAAAAATATGAAGTTTCACATTTAAACTTTAAAAAAGTCATTAAATCTCCGATTGAAAGTTCTTTACAATTTAAGAAAAACTATTTTATAATAATTTTAGAAATAATGCAAGTTGGTAAAATTGGGAAAAAGTGCAAACAGACACCTGTATTGCCCAAAATTAATAATAAAAAGACTTCTTGTCAATATACACCAGTATTTAAGGTCTGAAATAAATTGAATTTTAAACAGCTCAAAGTGAGTGACCAACTGTGTTTTAAAATAGTCTACCAACAGTAAAAGTTTGAAATTGATCGGAAAAGGCATTCTCTAGTAATTCATCTGATTCCAACGATTCCAAGTTTTTAACAATTTCAGTAAAGATTAAATTTTGTACTTCTGACTAAACTGGTGATTCTCCTTCAATAGAATTTATCATCAGTAATATTTTGAAGTCAATCACAAGAAGCATTCTTTAATTATATAAAAAAACAAGTATCACTGTTCACTAATACTGACAAATTGGGACTTTAAGCAACCAATAGTAACGTCAATCTTTGTTTAGGAAACCACATCATTGATGAAAATTTGAAGCCGATCAGATGAGTCGTTCTCCAGTTATGGTGCGGATTCCAACGATTTCATTTTTTAACTATTTTATTACATCAACTAATTTAGCTGCACACAAACGAAACTTAATAAGAATTATCCTGGCCCTAAGATGCATCAGCCATTAAATATTAAAGTTCAGAAGAGGTAAACTGGAAATTATTTAACGTGATTTAACGGGAATAAAACTTTCACACTATTTTACACATAAAATGGTCAGATCTGCTACACATTTCAATTTTACTCTCTACCGTCGACGACTTTTTTGAACTTTTGTGGTTACGCCAGAGAGGATTTTGGAAGTTTTTCAAAAACTATTATTAAACAAGAAATGTTAAGCGTTTTACTCTAAATAATATGAATATATATATATATATATATATATATATATATATATATATATATATATATATATATATATAGATATATATATATATATATATATATATATATATATATATATATATATATATATATATATATATATATATATATATATATATATATATAAAGATGATACCCTAAAGACAGTGTGTTTTCATCCTAGTTAACAGGGTTTAAAGCCTATCGTCTACAAGAGCGTGAGGCTACTTTTAACGTTTTCACCTCTGGTCAAAAATTCACCTCTGGTCAAAAGGCAGGACAAGTGTCGCTTGACACGGGTCTTAATCTTATTGATGACTCACTGACTTATATATGTCTTGCCAACCTGTGGTGGTTTAACCCGGAACAAATTGCAAAAATAAATTAAAATAAATAATCACTTTCATGTTACAAAGCCTCAGTGTAGCCACCCAGAGGGGAAATGCTTGCTACATACATGGCTCACGTCCGGCTTAGAAGGAGCTGGAGGAGATTCATAATCTTTTATATATTGTACCAATGTAATCATTTTTGTGTTTTCTGTCAATGTATTCTGTCTGTTAATAAAATTTCATAAAGAATATAAAATATAGGGGGTGGTAGGAGAAGAAAATATTCAAACAGCTCCGGGGAGAACCTTGAGTTTTCCCTGAGGTACGTTTATTGTCTTCTTTGAGGATGAGAGTCTCCCCAGCACACACACACACACACACACACACACACACACACACACACACACACATATATATATATATATATATATATATATATATATATATATATATATATATATATATATATATATATATATATATATATATATATATATATATATATATATATATATATATATATATATATATATATATATATCGAAAGAAGAAAGAAAGAACAAATAAACATAATGTACTCAGTATATATGCCATTTTCACCTCCATTATTTATTTGTTATGTAATGATTTACAGAATAAGTTGCAACAGAAATAATTTATTTTTGCAATTTGTTTTGTTCCCCGTTGAACCACCACAGGTTGACACGACATATATAAGTCAATGAGTCCTCAATACGATTAAGACCCGTGTAAAGCGACACTTGTCCTGCCTCCTGACGAATACAACAACAAAAGAAATTTGTGTCCAGAGGTGAACACGTTGCAAGTAGCTTCACGCTCGTGTAGACGATAGGCTTCAAACCTTGTTAACTAGGATAAAAACAAACTGTCTTTATGGTATCATCTTATATTAGGACACCACTATGTAGTAATCCTCGGTTTTTCTCTAAATGGAGAGTAAAACCTATCTCGGATAGGCAGCGGATGATTAACCCCTAAATGTGTTATCTGAAGAGCTGTGTCAGGAGACAGTACGTTGCTTCCTGACGAACAAAGCTCCACTACTTGAGAAATGATCATGCAGTGAGCAGAATTTCAAAAGAAACATAAATAGAGGTCTCTATGGGCTTCGTTAGAGCACACTGTGCATACTTCCATTGTTAAGATGTAACAGAAATATCATATACCGCATCATATATACTGATACAAATTCAAGAAAATTCAAGTAACTTCTCATTGACAATGCTACAATCTCATTAGTAACAATTCATCCAACTATTAGTGCAGAATGTCGATTCACTCATGATTGCAGCTATCTTTTCAGAAAGAATAAAGTGGTTTACCATATACAATAGGTATGATTGGAAGTTTGGACACTAAGATATGTTCTAGATTCTGGCCCTCTCTCTGTCCACACACTTTATAATTCATACAAGGGCCATTTCCATAGAAACTAAATTTTCAAAGCTACTTATTTCCTTGCCTTGGCCAAGCAGTAGGTATGTTTTGCTTGAGACATTTCATTATGATGGAAAATGGATACGCTCTTTAATGTATATACTGATAGGTTTTGTTCAAACTCCTTTGCTAATTATAGTTTTTAACAATATTTAATAAACTTGTGTTCGAGAAAGTAAAATTACATTTGACATTCTTTGTTTTTTCTAGTTTAGCCAAGGCAACGACATTAACATGCTTTTGGAGGCCTATGTGAGAACCCACAAGAGATGAACTTTTATCTCTTTTTAATAACATTTGCAAATCTGGTTTCAGACAAGAATGTTAGTCAGGTATCAGGATATTTAGAACCAGTAAAGGATATTATGTGCAGCTGTATCTTCAAGAAACCTGAGAGTAATTAGTATCACAAAGAGTAGGATGAAGCGGCACCCGTCTGGCGAAACGAGACACTAATACTTTCAGAAACATCCGCGCTATAATGCACAGGCGTATTAATTCTTCTACTCTATAATATAGCAAAGAGGAGTAATAATTCAAACACTTCTCTATACTATAGTGTCATCAGGTTGGTTTACGATAACAGCATTACCCGCCCTTCCATAGTTAAAGATAAGGAAGCCATCAACGTAGATGGTCTGTGATATTGTATTTAGTCTGCAGATCTTGTATATGTTCCACAACACTAAAATTAGAAGTTTAGGGAAGATGAAAACAGTTCATGATTAATTTCTTGGAAAGGGTAAATGGGTATGGGAACATCAACTGCAATGGTGGAGGAAAATGCTGTTGTTTCCCAGCTCGATAAAGTTCACGTATTCCAGGCTTTTCTACATATGTGACTATATGAATCTATTTGGATACACTTGTCCCATGACTAATATGTTCTAGCAATACATATGAGACAACACTGATCTGATTGCAAAGCACAAGTTATGGTCTATCATCACACTGATTTTTCGTAATCTTTCATCAACACTGGGTATACCTAAGTTTTTTTCTTATATTAAGTATTCTAGCCATTATAGGGAAAGCTTACAGCACTTCGCCGTATCTCGCATCTGCTTGACAGCAGGGGTTGCAAGATTCTGTACGAGGCACAAGTAATCTCACAGCTTGAGTATGCTCCGCTTTCTTGGTTCGCCTGCCCCCCTTCTCATCTGCGACTGCTTGACAGAGTAGAGAACAGAGCAAGACGTCTCATCACTCGCCTGGACCCATCCTGGATAGATCTGTCATTTCAGCAGAGCCTTCAACATAGGAGGGATGTGGGTGGCCTTACTGTTATGTACAAGGCCAATATTGTCAAAGTACCACACTTGGATCCACTTCGAGGACAGCGTGAAACAAGCTTCTATACCACAAGACGGGCAGAAAGCAGCAACTTCACTCTGGCTGTACCCTTCTGCAGAACATCACTTCATCTGAGATCATTTATTCCAAGGATGACTCGAGTATGGAACACATTCGTACAGCATTATGATGTCAACGAGATCAAGTCAGTTGATGATATGAAAGTGCTGGCCCACAGATGGCTCCAACTTCATCCTGTTCCCTACTTGTATGTCTCATAACAATAAAAATGCTTTCAAATGAGTTGATGTAGGTAACAGCTCTTAGCTTGCCAATAAAGTTAGGAATCCTGTATCTGTAAATAGCTTGTCAATAAAGCTAGGGATCCTTAACCTAACCTTGTCAAACCCTGTGTAAAGAGAGAGAGAGAGAGAGAGAGAGAGAGAGAGAGAGAGAGAGAGAGAGAGAGAGAGAGAGAGAGAGAGAGAGAGAGAGAGAGAGAGAGAGGCAGACCAGTAAAGACATAATATGATTGATAATAGAAATAAACTGGTAAAGAGACTCAAAGGTGGTTCCTTCAGCAGAAAAGAAGAAACACCTGACGAATCAAGAGAACGTTCTGCTGGATGAGAATATAATAAAAAAATCATATTTTGGAAAGCAAGCAAGCAAGCAAGGAAGGAAGCAAGCAAGCAAGCAAGCAAGCAATCAGGATTAGGAACATGATGACTTAAACATAAGATAGAGTTAATGAAGAAAGTTTGAGGATGAAGACGCATTAGGAAAACGAAAAGGAAAAAGCATAAGAAGAAGGTATAAGAAAAAAAGATAACTTAAGAAGTCAGGGAAATGGAGAAAACGGATTGCGAGAACAGAAAGTAAATTAAATTAGAGGAAAAATGAGTGGATACAGAACTAAAAAAAAAGAATAAGAGGAGCACGAAGAGGAAGAGGAGGAAGAGGAAAAAAAAGGAGGAGGAAGTGGCGGTGAGTGAGGCAGTAAGTTAGGACAGTGTTGAGAGCGTGACGAGAGTTTGCAAGAATGTCTTCACGTTTCTTGTTTGTGGTGGTAGTAGTAGTGGTGGTGGTGGTTGTGATTGTTGTAGTGGTGGTTGAGCTGGTAGTTGTGGTGGAAGTGAGTAATACGTACACACACACACAAACTTTTCAATAAAGTTTGGTTAAAAATAGTAAAATCTCGTAAACTAAGCATATTTTTATTCAAATTAACAATAAAGCAATATGACAGGAATGTAAATTAACTTCAAATATTACAAAGCTAACTAAATAACAACTTTTTTCCTAACTTAATCCTTTCCTGAACTCAAATACGGCTTAGGTTAACAGACAATGTGCAGCCGCAGAGAACTACATCAAATTCTAGTGTCAGAGGATAGAGCAGCGTCAACCCCTCACCTCACTCTCTCGCACCGCACTGACGGTCACTTCACGGTGACTGTGTCAACACCACCTCTGGCCTGGACATGAAACGTTTGATTGTAATAATAACGGAATTACCAACAATATGTTAGGTATACCTGGTTACCTGGAGGTTATTCCGGGGATCAACGCCCCCGCGGCCCGGTCCATGACCAGGCCTCCCGATGGATCAGGGCCTGATCAACCAGGCTGTTACTGCTGGCCGCACGCAGTCCATCGTACGAGCCACAGCCCGGCTGATCCGGCACTGACTTTAGGTATCTGTCCAGCTCTCTCTTGAAGGCAGCCAGGGGTTTATTGGCAATTCCCCTAATGCTTGATGGGAGGCTGTTGAACAGTTTTGGGCCCCGGACACTTATGGTGTTTTCTCTTAGTGTACCAATGGCGCCCCTACTTTTTATTGGGGGCATTTTGCATCGCCTGCCCAGTCTTTTACTTTCGTAGGGAGTGATTTCTGTGTGCAGATTTGGGACCATTCCTTCCAAGATTTTCCAAGTGTAGATTATGATATATCTCTCCCTCCTGCGTTCCAACGAGTACAAGTCAAGTGCTTCCAAGCGTTCCCAGTAGTTAAGGTGCTTGACAGAACTTATACGTGCAGTAAAGGATCTCTGTACACTCTCTAGATCTGCGATTTCACCTGCTTTGAATGGAGATGTTAATGTACAGCAGTATTCCAGCCTAGAGAGAACAAGTGATTGGAAAAGGATCATCATGGGCTTGGCATCTCTCGTTTTGAAAGTTCTGATTATCCATCCTATCATTTTCTTTGCACGTGCGATCGTGGCACTGTTGTGATCCTTGAAAGTGAGATCCTCAGACATTACTACTCCCAGGTCCCTTACATTATTTTTCCGCTCTATTGTATGGCCGGAGTCAGTAGTATACTCTGTTCTAGTTATTATCTTCTCCAGTTTTCCATAACGGAGTAGTTGGAATTTGTCCTCATTGAACATCATATTGTTTACCGTTGCCCACTGGAAAACTTTGTTTATATCTTCTTGGAGGTTAACCGCGTCCTCAGCAGATGACAGCCTCATGCAGATCCTAGTATCATCCGCAAAGGATGATACGGTGCTGTGGTGTATATCTCTGTTTATGTCTGATATGAGGATAAGGAATAAGATGGGGGCGAGTACTGTGCCTTGTAGAACAGAGCTCTTCATATTGGCAGCCTCCGATTTAACTCTGTTGACCACTACTCTTTGTGTTCGATTTGTTAGGAAGTTGAAGATCCATCTCCCCACTTTCCCAGTTATTCCTTTAGCACGTATTTTATGGGCTATGATCGCATTTGTCAAATGCTTTTGCAAAGTCTGTGTATATTACAGATGGAACTAATGTGACATTTTAAGCTGGCAACGTTTCGCTCTCCAGCTTGATAAAGCTGGTGGAGAGCGAAACGTTGCCACGATAAAACATCACAAGTTGCATCTGTGTTCCTTTATCTAACTGAAGGTTTCATGTCAGACCGAGGCGATGAATATTACAATCATAACTCTCAAAGATGTTTTCCAAAGGTTTTACCAGTTTATATATTAAGAAATGATGACAGTGATTTTGGTGTAGTGGTGATGGTAGTTGTGGTTGTTCGGGTGGTGACAATAACTGATAACTGAGAATACCGTGGTTGGTGCGGTGGGGGTGTAGAGAATGCTGTTGGGGTGGTAGCAGAAGATGGTGACTTTTGTGGTTAGGGTAATGGTAGTGGTATTAGGCATGGTGTTGTTGCATGTACTGGAGATTGTAGTGGTTATAAATTTGGGGTGTTTAAGGTGGCTGTTGAAATTAAGACACATGTGCAACATCTGGGTATCTTTATTGTAGACGTTTCGCCATCCAGTGGCTTTATCAATACAAATTCTAGGACATAACTTGAAGACAGTAGAACTATGTACAGAAGATGAGGTAATCAGTCCCTCAAACTAGGAGTAGGTGCGAAGAGCACCATAGTCGCACCTACTCCTAGGTTGAGGGACTGATTACCTCATCTTCTGTACATAGTTCTACTGTCTTCAAGTTATGTCCTAGAATTTGTATTGATAAAGCCACTGGATGGCGAAACGTCTACAATAAAGATACCCAGATGTTGCACATGTGTCTTAATTTCATCTTGTCGGTATTATATACCATTCTTACACAAAGTGGCTGTTGTTGTGAAAGTACTAGATATTATGGTGGGGTATTAGTGGTAATAGAGGTACTAACAGTTGTGGAGGGATACTAGTTGTAATGGGGGGTACTAATGGTTGTGGTGGGGTACTTGTGGTGGTGCGGGTACTAATGGTTGTGGTGGGGTACTAGTGGTAGTGGGGGTATTAGAAGTTGTAGTGCGGGTAGTAGTGCTTATGATGGTGCCGGTGGATATGGTGCGGGTACTAATGGTTGCGGTGAGAGTACTAGCGGTTGTGGTAAGGTATTAGTTGTTGTGGGGGCACTAGCAGTTGCCGTAGGGGCATTAGAAGATGCGGAGGGAGGGGGGTACTAGTGAATGCCACGGAGCACAAGGGTTGCCAAGGGCTTACAAGTGGTCACTTAGAACTTACTAGTGGTTGCCGGGGTGTACTGGTGGTAACGGGGGTGTACTAGTGGTTCCTGGGGGTGTACTAATGGTTGCCGGGCTTAATAGTGGTTGCCGGGGGTGTACTAATGGTTGTCGGAGTGTGCTAGTGGTTGCCAAGGGTGTACTAGTCGTTGCTTGGTATACTAGTGGTTGTCGAGGGTATACTAGTGGTTGCCGGGGGTGTACTAGTGGTTGCTGGGGGTGTACTAGTGGTTGCAGGGCGTGTACTAGTGGTTACAGGTGGTGTACTAGTGATTGAAGGGGGTGTACTATTGGTTGCAGGGGGTGTACTAGTAGTTGCAGGGGGTGTACTAGTGGTTGCAGGGGGTGTACTAGTTGCAGGGGGTGTACTAGTGGTTGCTGGGGGTGTTCTAGTGGTTGCTGGGAGAGTACAAGTGGTTGCAAGGGGTGTGCTAGTGGTTGCAGGGGGTGTACTAGTGGTTGCAGGGGGTGTACTATTTACATTGTACTAGTGGTTGGGGGTGTACTAGAGGTTGCAGGGAGTGTACTAGTGGTTGCTGGGGTGTACTAGTGGTTGCAGGGAGTGTACTAGTGGTTGCAGAGGGTGTACTAGTGGTTGCAGGGGGTGTATTAGTGGTTGCAGGGTGTGTATTAGTGGCTGCAGAGGGTGTACTAGTGGTTGCAGGGAGTGTACCAGTGGTTGCTGGGGGCGTACTAGTGGTTGCAGGGAGTGTACTAGTGGTTGCTGAGGTGTACTAATGGTTGCAGGGAGTGTACTAGTGGTTGCAGGGGGTGTACTAGTGGTTGCAAGGAGTGCACTAGTGGTTGCAGGGAGTGTACTAGTGGTTGCAGAGGGTGTACTAGTGGTTGCAGGGGGTGTATTAGTGGTTGCAAGGTGTGTACTAGTGGTTGAAGGGGGTGTACTAGTGGTTGCAGGGAGTGTACGAGTGGTTGCAGGGAGTGTACTAGTGGTTGCAGGGGGCGTACTAGTGGTTACAGGGGGTGTACTAGTGGTTGCAGAGGGTGTACTAGTGGTTGCAGGGAGTGTACTAGTGGTTGCTGGGGTGTACTAATGGTTGCAGGGAGTGTGCTAGTGGTTGCAGGGAGTGTACTAGTGGTTGCTGGGAGTGTACTAGTGGTTGCAGGGAGTGTATTAGTGGTTGCTGGCGTGTACTAGTAGTTGCTGGGAGTGTAATAGTGGTTGCTGGGGTGTACTAGTGGTTGCTGGGAGTGTACTAGTGGTTGCTGGAGTGTTCTAGTGTTGCTGGGGTGTACTAGGGTGTATTAGTGGTTGCTGGGTTGTACTAGTGGTTGCTGGGGTGCACTAGTGGTTGCTGGGAGTGTACTAGTGGTTGCTGGGAGTGTACTAGTGCTGGGAGTGTACTAGTGGTTGCTGCAAGTGTACTAGTGGTTGGTACTAGTGGTTGCTGGAGTGTACTAGTGGTTGCTGGGAGTGTACTAGTGGTTGCTGGAGTGTACTAGTGATTGCTGGGGTGTACTAGTGGTTGCTAGTGTACTAGTGGTTGCTGGGGTGTACTAGTAGTGTACTAGTGATTGCTGGGGTGTACTAGTGGTTGCTGGGAGTGTACTAGTGGTTGCTGGTACTAGTGATTGCTGGAGTGTACTAGTGGTTGCTGGGAGTGTACTAGTGGTTGCTGGGGTGTACTAGTGGTTGCTGGGGTGTACTAGTGGTTGCTGGGGTGTACTAGTGGTTGCTGGGAGTGTACTAGTGATTGCAGGGAGTGTACTAGTGATTGCTGGGGTGTACTAGTGGGTGCTGGGAGTGTACTAGTGATTGCTGGGAGTGTACTAGTGGTTGCTGGGAGTGTACTAGAGATTGCTGGGAGTGTACTAGTGATTGCTGGGTGTACTAGTGGGTGCTGGGAGTGTACTAGTGGGAGTGTACTAGTGATTGCTGGGAGTGTACTAGTGGTTGCTGGGAGTGTACTAGTGATTGCTGGGAGTGTACTAGTGGTTGCTGGGAGTGTACTAGTGATTGCTGGGAGTGTACTAGTGGTTGATGGGAGTGTACTAGTGATTGCTGGGGTGTACTAGTGGGTGCTGGGAGTGTACTAGTGATTGCTGGGGTGTACTAGTGGGTGCTGGGAGTGTACTAGTGGTTGAGGTGAGACGACATGACACCTGAAATATTATTGGAGAGGGTTCCGGGGGTCAACGCCCCCTCGGCCCGGTCTTTGAGAAGGCGTCATAGTGGATCAGAGCTTGATCAACCAGGCTGTTACTGTTGACCGCACGCAACCCAACGCTACCCATATAAGTATTTCCCTGACTGACGTCACAACTCTCTGTCTTTCTCATTCTCTTACAATACATCAATCTGTATATTTTTCTTACACTCTCCCTCGCCCTCTATCGTTCTACTGTGTCTGGAACATCAGTAATCACAGTTTATTAACCTTCTCTCACACGCTTCATTACAAACTGAAAAGTCGATTATCAATAAGATTAATCAATAAATTTAACTCTTAATTGTTTTGATATAAGCAATATACATATACATATGTATATATATATATATATATATATATATATATATATATATATATATATATATATATATATATATATATATATATATATATATATATATATGTATATATATATATATATATATATATATATATATATATATATATATATATATATATATATATATATATATATATATATATATATATATATATATATATATGTATATATATATATATATATATATATATATATATATATATATATATATATATATATATATATATATATATATATATATATATATAAATACATATGTATATATATATTTAACAAGTCTGCCGTCTCCCACCGAGGCAGGGTGACCCAAAAAAAGAAAGAAAATCCCCAAAAAGAAAATGCTTTCTTCATCATTCAACACTTTCACCTCACACATAATCACTGTTTTTGCAGAGGTGCTCAGAACACAACAGTTTAGAAGCATATACCTATAAAGATACACAGCATGTCCCTCCAAACTGCCAATATCCCGAACCCCTCCTTTAGAGTGCACGCATTGTACTTCCCATTCCCATGGCTCAAGTCCGGCTATATAAAAATAACCGGTTTCCCTGAATCCCTTCACTAAATATTACCCTGCTTACACTCCAACAGATCGTCAGGTCCCAAATCCATTCACTCCTGTCTAACATGCTCACGCAAGCTTGCTGGAAGTCCAAGCCCCTCGCCCATAAAACCTCCTTTACCCCCTCCCTCCAACCTTTTCGAGGACGACCCCTACCCCGCTTTCCTTCCCCTACAGATTTATACACTCTCCATGTTATTCTACTTTGATCCCTTCTCTCTAAATGACCAAACCACCTCAACAACCCCTCTTCAGCCCTCTGACTAATACTTTTATTAACTCCACACCTTCTCCTAATTTCCACACTCCGAATTTTCTGCATAATATTTACACCACACATTGCCCTTAGACAGGACATCTCCACTGCCTCCAACCGCCTCCTCGCTGCAGCATTTACCACCCAAGCTTCACACCCATATAAGAGTGTTGGTACTACTATACTTTCATATATTCCCTTCTTTGCCTCCATAGATAACGTTTTTGGTCTCCACATATACCTCAACACACCACTCACCTTTTTTCCCTCATCAATTCTATAATTAACCTCATCCTTCATAAATCCATCCGCCGACACGTCAACTCCCAAGTATCTGAAAACATTCACTTCTTCCATACTCCTCCTCCCTAATTTCATATCCATTTTTTCTTTATCTAAATCATTTGATACCCTCATCACCTTACTCTTTTCTATGTTCACTTTCAACTTTCTACCTTTAACACACTCCCAAACTCATCCACTAACCTTTGCAATTTTTCTTTAGGATCTCCCATGAGCACAGTATCATCTGCATAAAGCAACTGTGTCAATTCCCATTTTGTATTTGATTCCCAAAAATTTAATCCCTCCCCTCTCCCGAACACCCTAGCATTTACTTCTTTTACAACCCCATCTATAAATATATTAAACAACCATGGTGACATTACACATCACTGTCTAAGACCTACTTTTACTGAGAAGTAGTCTCCCTCTCTTCTACACACCCTAACCTGAGCCTCACTATCCTCATAAAAACTCTTTACAGCATTTGATAACTTACCACCTATTCCATATACTTGCAACATCTGCCACATTGCTCCCCTATCCACTCTATCATATGCCTTTTCTAAATCCATAAATGCAATAAAAACTTCCCTACCTTTATCTGAATACTGTTCACATATATGCCTCAATGTAAACACTTGATCTACACATCCCCTACCCACTCTGAAACCTCCTTGCTCATCCGCAATCCTACATTTTGTCTTACCTCTAATTCTTTCAATTATAACCGTACCGTTCACTTTCCTGGTATACTTAGTAAACTTATTCTGCTATAATTTTTACAATCTCTTTTGTCCCCCTTCCCTTTATATAAAGGGACTATACATGCTCGCTGCCAATCCCTAGGTACCTTCCCCTCTTTCATACATTTATTAAACAAAGATACCAACCACTCCAACACTATAATCCCCCCTGCTTTTAACATTTCTGTCATGATCCCATCAGTTCCAGCTGCTTTACCCTCTTTCATTCTATGTAATGCCTCACTCACCTCCCCCACACTCACATCCTGTTCTTCTTCACTCCTAAAAGATGGTATACCTCCCTGGCCAGTGCATGAAATTTCCGCTTCCTTTTCTTTGTCGACATTTAAAAGTTCCTCAAAATATTCTCGCCATCTACCCAAACCTAAATCTCCCAATCTACTAACTCCCATACTCTGTTTTTAACTGACAAATCCATTCGTTCTCTAGGCTTTCTTAACTTGTTTAACTCACTCCAAAATTTTTTCTTATTTTCATTAAAATTCCTTGAGAGTGCCTCTCCCACTCTATCATTGTGAGGGAAAAGTTCAACAGATAGGAGTAGCGAGCAAGTATATGGTAACAATAGTTTGATTGCTGGCTGCTTGTTAAGGTAGGGGAAGTCTAGCTCCCGCTATGCCTCCCCCCACATTTTTCCCCCACCCCGAAAGTGATAGTTTGATTGCCGGCTGCTTGTTAAGGTCGGGTAGCTACCCTTATCCCTCCCTTCCCCCCCCCAGAAAGGTGACGTGTGGGGCTCCGGTCAAACAGTAATCACTCAACTCACAGCTCCCAGAACTACTGTAAGTACACGCCTGCTCATATTTTAGTGGACTTATTGGTTGAAAGCTTCACTTTTGACCAATAATAAATTTAGTCCTTTCAGCCTTGATATTTCTTAAAGGTTTTAATAACCACCACGTCTTTTAGGTATTGTACTTATCATGGAGAGTGATTTCTTAAGCAGTGGGTAACCTGTCTCTCTTTCCAGCTTGGAATGACAGATTGGGTCACCTGCCAACCAACGAGAAGAATTGAAGGAGACGGACTAATGTCCAGAGATGTCCCATGTTTGATCTATCTACCTGCTATGTGTGCAGAATCAGGACATAACCCCTCATCATAGCAGTGGTAACGAACCTGCTTTCCTGTCATCTGGATTGACTATTCACGGCTATAGACTCTGAAGAACGAGCCGGTGGGTTGTCACCAACACCTGCGACCCCCCCCCACATCATCAGCAATGGCTACGGTTTCAACAACATGCAGTGTCACCAACACCAGACACCCCAGTATCACAATATATATATATATATATATATATATATATATATATATATATATATATATATATATATATATATATATATATATATATATATATATATATACATATATATTAGCGTTGAGTTCAAATGTAATTTTTTTCATTTCATTTTTCATTTTTCTTTCAATCTTTCATGTTTCACTGTTTTATGTTTGCTTTAATAAATAATAAAGTGTTTATCTTTGTGAATTATTATTTCTTTTTCTATTCATTAATTTTCCTGAGGAGGAGCCAGCCTTTGTAATACTGACTGAAGTTGTTACAGGGCTGAGTAAGCCTTCACAAGTGGTGACCTTGCCAGGATCAACTCTACTGAATCAAGATTCAACTCCATCTCGAATCTACCATTGGAGCTTCAACGCTGCATACCACAGATGGTTACCACCAGCCATGAGTAATCATTCGCTATGGTAGGACTACAGTACAGGTATTTGAAAGATTTGGTGATTGTTATAGTCTCAATTTATTGTAAGTCAAGTCAAGGCAGGAATACTAGTTAATTCTGCCACCTATTTTTTTGTGTGAGCTTGAAACACTTTGGAGGAGTAGACTCTAGGGACCCGAGATTTTCCAGTGACAATTTGTTTCATTGAGCTCTTTATTATATCAAGGGAACTGTCGTAGGACACTCTTGATTTGTTGGTAAGAAGATTGGATGGTCAAGGGACCCCATTCTACTTACTGTTTGCTCGGAGCTGGTATAGAACCCTTCGTTTTCATTAATACATTTGTTTAATTGAAGCAGGGATCGAGCCATCTGGTTTATTTGCAGTTTGAGTGGAGCAGGAATTGAACCCTCTGTTTTCTTTAATACCAGTTTCATTTTCCCGAGGTAGTTTAAGTTATTCTTGCAAGTATGGAGGATTATCAGTTTTGGATGAATGCTGGAAGTAAGTTAGGAATAACAGGGAAAAATTTAGAATCTTTCATTAGAGCTAAAATCCAGGAAAGAATTGCAAAGGAGAGAGAGAGAATCGAAAGAGAAGAGGAAAAGGAGAGAGAGAGAATCAAAAGAGAAGAGGAAAAGGAGAGAGAGAGAATCGAAAGAGAAGAGAAAAAGGAGAGAGAGAGAATTGAAAGAGAAGATAAAAAGGAGATAGAAAGAATAGAGAGAGAAATCCAAGAACGAACATTAGAAAGAGGAAGAGAAGACAAAAATGAGAGTGATAGACTTGATCGTGAGGAGAGAGCTAGAGTACGTGAGGAACAAGCTAAAGTATGTGAAGAACAAGTTAAATTAAGAGAACTTGAGGAAAGAGCAAAGGATAGAGAAGTTTAGGAAAGAGCTAGAGAACATGAGGAAAGAGCTTGAGAACAAGAGTTAAGAGAGAGAGAAAAAGATCGCGAGCTCGAGAAAGCTCGCCTTGAATTAGAGAATAAAAAGTTAACTCTTACACAACAACAATTAGAGGAAGGAGTAATTGTACATAATGCAGCTAGGGCACATATTCCAACACCTAATTTACCTCCCTTCACAGAGGGTGAAGACATTACTTCATACATTATCAGGTTTGAATATACCGCTACCATATGTGAATGGCCTGCTGACACCTGGGCTACCAGGTTAGGAATGTTATTTTCTGGTACAGCTTTGAATATCTATGCAACTTTGTCGCAGGATTTCATATGTAATTATAACCTACTGAAGAAGGCAATCCTTAAAGCATATCAAAAAACCACAAATTCTTATAGGAAAGATTTCAGGTATGCCACCTTACAGCATGGCCAAAACTTTCAGCAGTTACAGGTAACACTCTTTCGTTTGTTCGACTTTTGGATAGAGAGTTCAGGAATTGATCGCAGTTATGAATCTCTTAGAGACTTCATGGTTGCTGACCAGTTCCTGACAGCTCTTCCTCACCAAATATGAACATTCATTAGAGAACGTAACCTGATTAAAGCTGATGAAGTTGCTGAGGCCGCTGACTTGCATGCTGAGGCTCACAATTCCTATGAAGACCTAAAGGGATCGAACCCTAAGGGCAAGGGTTCACCAGATCTTAAGAAATCAAAGCTTCTGGTGGAAAGCAAACTGACTTCTTTTATTCCTGTTTGTCATTTATGTGGTGTTAAGGGACATAAACGTCCAGATTGTCCTTCAAAGAAGGTCCAAAAAGTTGGAAGATGTTTTAAAGACTGCAATGACCAAGCACCCTTCTGTTCAGGAACAGCTAACGGACTTAATGTATCTACCATTTTACGAGACACTGGATGCACATGTATAGTCATTTCTGATAAGCTGTTCCCTAACCTTAAAGAAACTCATTCCTCTGCTATACTTTCAGACTACTTGGGCCGTACGGACACTTTTCCTACCATCCGTTGTTACATTAGGTCTAAATGGTTCACAGGTTGGTCTGAAGCCATACTAGCTCCCATCACTTCTTGCTCCGTACTAATAGGTAATGTAAAAGGTGCCATTCTTCCTTCTGAGGTTGACCTTTCATCACCAAAGATGGACATAAGCTTTTCAGATCCTCTTCCTGTAGAGTAAGAGAAGCCCCTCGAATGTTCAGATGAGACAATGTCTCGTGAGATTTATGTGGGATTAAAAACCAGAGATGCTACTCTCGAAAGCGAGGTAGTAGGATCACCGGTTCACTTGTTAGATGAAAGTGAAGATATCACCTCCGATACTATAAATGTCTTGACTAGGGCTCAGACCAAAGCCCAGGCTTCTCCTTCTGTCCATCCTTTGATTTTCCTTGACTTTAGTCCTTTAGATATATCGAAGGACTCCTTTGTCAATTTACAACGTAATTGCTCTTCTCTTCAGAATTGCCATAATGCCACTAAACAAAATCAAGTTATCCAAAGGAAAAACTTTTCATATAAATTTGAATATATAAAAGGTATCTTGTATAAGTCAGTATTCAAATTAAATTCAGATGAGATAGACTATTCCATCTTAGTTGTTCCAAGTCAATGCAGAGAGACTGTTCTTAAAATGGCTCATGAGCTGCCAGTGGCCGGACATTTCTCGCATCGTAAAACCTTAAATAAAATTAGGGAAACCTATTTTTGGCCAAAAATGTTCTCAGATGTCAATACCTATTGTAGATTGTGTAAAGTTTGCCAACTGTCATCCTCTCGAGGTGCCAGGCGAGTACCTATGGTCAAAATGCCAGTCTTTACGGTACCCTTTGAAAGAGTAGCTATTGACATCGTTGATCCTTTATCACCACTTTCATCTGGGGACATAGATATATATTAACATTAGTTGATTATGCTTCTAGTTTCCCTGAAGCCGTGCCCTTAAAGACCATAACTACTACAGAGGTGGCTGAAGCCCTTTTGTCCATCTTCTCCAGAGTGGGCATCCCTAGAGAAATTTTGTCTGACCGTGGGACACAATTCACATCGGACTTAATGCAACATCTCTACCAACTTCTGGGAGTGAAGCCTCTCTTCACCACACCCTATCATCCCAGCTGTAATGGAAGGATTGAGCGCCAGCATTTGATTCTCAAGTCCATTTTAAGGAAACTTTGCTCCCTTAAACCTAAGGAGTGGCATCGTTACCTACCCTGTGCTTTGTTTGCCATGAGGGAAGTTCCCAGTGACTCTTCGTGGTTTTCACCTTTTGAACTTCTCTATGGTAGACAGGCCAGAGGTTCATTGTTCATCCTTCATGACTTATGGACTAATGAGGAGGTAAATGCTGAGGTTCAGTCTTCTTACCAGTTTCTCCTTGACCTTAGATCCAAACTTGAGGAGACCTCTGACATAGTTTCGAAAAACTTAAACTTGTCAATGGACCAGTACAAAACCTATTTTGATTCCAAAAGTCAGAGGAGAAGTTTTAAAGTAGGGGATGAAGTTCTGGTACTTTTGCCTATCGAGTCAAATAAATTATTAGTAGCATGGAAAGGTCCACATAAAGTATTAAAAATTTGTGGGAAAGTTGATTACCTCATAGAAGTCAAGGGGCAACATCCTTAAGAAATATTACCGAAGAAATTCGATTAACTGCCTTAATAACTTTGACTTAGTTTTTCCACACGAACTTGATAAGACAACTGAAGAATGTAAGGTGTGCGTAATTGACACCTCTAACTTAGACTATGATAGAGAACTACATGACTTGGTGACTCTTGACCACTCGGGCGCAACAAACATTAATATTAATGAATCTTTGGATGACCATAAGAGACATGTACTACTTCAATGTGTGAGTAACTTCTCAGACGTCTTTACTGATATTCCAGGTGTTACCTCCACGGTAGTCCATAAGATTGACTTAGTGACGGACAATCCTATCAAACGGAAATTATACCCAGTTCCATTTCACCTTAGGGATGCATTTGACCGAGAGGTAGACAAATTATTAAAACTAAAGGTAATTGAACCTTCAGTATCTGCATATTGCTCACCAGTAGTCATGGTTAAGAAGGAGGATAATTCATATAGACTTGCTATTGACTTCAGAGGCCTTGATGCTATAACTCGTTGGGATGCTGAGCCTATGCCCTTAATAGACAGCGATCTACACAAATTTTATGACTCTTCCTTCTTTTCAGAGATTGATATTGCGCAGGCATATCATCAAGTAATGTTAGATCCTTCTTCTAAGCAGTACACCGCTTTTCCTACACACCAAGGACTGATGCAGTATAGAACTATGCCCTTCGGTTTGGTAACTGCCTGTGCTACCTACGTGAGACTGATGAGAAAGGTCTTGGGTTATATGCCAAATGTTTCAGTTTATTTTGATAACATTTACGTAATGACATCCACGTGGGGAGAACATATCCAAACATTAACATCAGTTTTGCGTAGGTTACGCTCACATGGCCTCACTGCCAAGCCGAAGAAATGCTTCCTTGGGAATAACAAGATTAGATATCTTGGACTGATCCTTTCTAATAACTCTCTGCAGCCTCTCCCCAGTAAGATCAAAGCTTTATTAGAATTTAAATTCCCTAAAACCAAGAAGCTCATGCATAGCTTTCTTGGTTCTGTAAATTTTTATGCATGGTTTATCCCAAACCTTACTGATCTTACAGGCATCTTATCCGACTTCCTTAAAAAGTCTGTGAAGGAACCTCTTGAACTTTCCGAAGTAGCTCGGGAAAAGTTTAATGAGATTAAAAATATCTTCTCGAAAACCCTATACTTAAGATTCCAGATATTAATAAAACATTTTGTTTAAGAACTGATGCCTCCAATACTGGCTTAGGTGTGGTGTTACTACAATACTATGATGGTACCCCCTTCCCTGCATGCTTCCTAAGCCGGAAACTCCTTCCCACAGAAACGAGATACTCCACCATAGAATTCATTTTAGAAACAGATCACAAACCTTTGATATACCTAGAAACTTTTAAGGGAACCAACAGTCGCCTCTTGAGGTGGACATTGGCTTTCCAGGCTTTTAAGTTCCATATTTTGTATATCAATGGTTCATCCAATTATTTCTCTGACTGGCTAAGTCGTGACAGTCAGAAGAAGATTTGTTGCCTTACGTGACTTCCACATGTTAGAACTTTTTCCTTGCCTATTCTTCTTATACTCCTTGACTATAAGTCTTGGTATGGGGGAGTGTGAGGGAAAAGTTCAACAGATAGGAGTAGCGAGCAAGTATATGGTAACAATAGTTTGATTGCCGGCTACTTGTTAAGGAAGGGGAAGTCTAGCTCCCGCTATCCCCCCAGCACTACTGTAAGTACACGCCTGCATATATTTTAGTGGACTTATTGGTTGAAAGCTTCACTTTTGACCAATAATAAACTTAGTCCTTTCAGCCTTGATATCTCTTAAAGGTTTTAATAATCACCACGTCTTTTAGGTATTGTACTTATAATGGAGAATGATTTCTTAAGCAGTGGGTAACCTGTCTCTCTTTCCAGCTTGGAATGACCGATTGGGTCACCTGCCAACCAACTAGAAGAATTGAAGGAGACGGACTAACGTCCAGAGACGTCCCATGTTTGATCTATCTACCTGTTATGTATGCAGAATCAGGACATAACCCCTCATCATAGCAGTGGTAATGAACCTGCTTTCCTGTCGTCTGGATTGGCTATTCACGGCTATAGACTCTGAAGAACGAGCCGGTGGGTTGTCACCAACACCTGCGCCCCCCCCCACATCATCAGCAATGGCTACGATTTCAACAACATGCAGTGTCACCAACATCAGACATCCCAGTATCACAATATATATATATATATATATATATATATATATATATATATATATATATATATATATATATATATATATATATATATATATATATATATATATATTAGTGTTGAGTTCAAATGTAATTTTTTTCATTTCATTTTTCATTTTTCTTTCAAATAGGATATACCTTTCATGTTTTATTGTTTTATGTTTGCTTTAATAAATAATAAAGTGTTTATCTTTGTGAATTATTATTTCTTTTTTTATTCATTAATTTTCCTGAGGAGGAGCCAGCCTTGGTAATACTGACTGAAGTTGTTACAGGGCTGAGTAAGCCTTCACAATCATCTGCTCTCCTTTTGCACTCTCTCACCACTCTCTTCACCTTTCTTTTACTCTCCATATACTCTAATCTTCTTATAACACTTCTGCTTTGTAAAAACCTCTCATAAGCTAATTTTTTCTCTTTTGTCACACCCTTTACTTCATCATTCCACCAATCACTCCTCATACCTCCTGCACCCACTCTTCTATAACCACAAACTTCTGCCCCACATTCTAATACTTCATTTTTAAAACTGTTGCAACCCTCTTCAACCCCCCACTATTCATACTTGCACCAGCCCACCTTTCTGCCAATAATTGCTTATATCTCACCCGAACTTCCTCCTCCCTTAGTTTATACACTTTCACCTCCTTCTTGCTTCTTGTTGCCAATATATATATATATATATATATATATATATATATATATATATATATATATATATATATATATATATATATATATATGTCGTGCCGAATATGTAAAACTGGTCAATTAGCAAGAACTCACTTAAAATTAAGTCTTTTTTTTTAAATTTTCTCCTGTACGTTTAAAGATATATTTTTTTCATTAATGTTAATGTAAAAAATTTTAATTTTGCACCAGAAGAATCTTAGAAAACTTACCTAACCTTATTATAACAAGAACAATTTATTTTAGATTAACCCAACTAAATATGTTTTAGATTTGTTTACAATAATTTAACACTAAACAAACACAATGAAATATATTTTTTTCGTTAGGTTCAGAATAAATTTGACGAAATTATTGCATACACAGATTTTCGCTTGTCCTATATGGTAAGATGAGCGTTGCTATTTAAGCCAAGATCGCAAGTTCTGCCTATTCGGCACGACATATATATATATATATATATATATATATATATATATATATATATATATATATATATATATATATATATATATATATATATATATATATATATGTGTCGTGCCGAGTAGGCAGAACTTGCGATCTTGGCTTAAATAGCAACGTTCATCTTGCCATATAGGACAAACGAAAATTTGTGTATGCAATAATTT
Organism: Cherax quadricarinatus; assembly: GCF_038502225.1. Taxonomy (NCBI): domain Eukaryota; kingdom Metazoa; phylum Arthropoda; class Malacostraca; order Decapoda; family Parastacidae; genus Cherax; species Cherax quadricarinatus. Next base: position 49,423,260 of record NC_091293.1, read on the forward strand.
CGCCAAAATCATTCTGAACCTAGCGAGAAAAATATATTTCATTGTGTTTGTTTAGTATTAAATTATTGTAAACAAATATGAAATATATTTAGTTGGGTTAGGCTAAAATAAATTATTCTTGTTATAATATGGTTAGGTAAGTTTTCTAAGATTCTTTTGGTGCAAAATTAAAAATTTTCACATTAACATTAATGAAAAAAATATATCTTTAAACGTATAAGAAAAATTTTTAGAAAGGACTTAATTTTAAATGAGTTCTTGCTAATTGACCAGTTTTACATATTCGGCACGACATATATACATATATATATATATATATATATATATAAATATATATATATATATATATATATATATATAAATATATATATAAATATATATATATATATATAAATATAAATATATATGTATATATATATCAGTGTATATCTTACTGTTTTAGTAAATAAGCTGAACTTTGAACTTGTCCAGTAGGTAATTTTGTTTTACAGATTGATAGCTATTTTTTCATTAGCTATTATACAATGACTTTTATTTTCTGATTATAACAAACATAATTATTTTTACCTAAAGTTCAATATATATATCATTGGTCAACTTAAATATATTTCATATTATATTAAATCTGTGATATACATTTTTTTCGTTATGGTCAGATTAATTTCCGCCGATTTATAGCAAAAACAAATTTTCAATCGGCTTATTTGGCAAAGTGAACCCTTGCCAAATAGGCCAAACTGGACGATTCGGCTTATTAGGCCTAAACAAGTAGTTTTAGAGAAAATAACATACCACGACCAGCCAGGGATCGAACCGAGTTATTTAACCAGCCTCCCGGGAAGCTAGGCTAAATTCTCGACGCCTTAGCCAACAGTGCCTCCATACTTCAAGAGTTAAGAGCCCAGCAAGTTTAAGAGCCCAGCAAGTTTAAGAGCCCAGCAAGTACAATGGACGTTCCACTCCTAACGCGAGCACAAACGTGGCCGTGGTAAGCTACAGAAACTAATTTCATTCTCCTCCCGTTTGTATACCGATCCATCCCTTTCTACCTATCATTCCCTTTGAATATTTTGAACGTGGTTATCAAGTTTCTCTTGTTTTTTTGTCCTCCACTGTTGTCAGATTCAGCTCCTGTAGCCTCTCATACAATAGCTCTTAAACAAGCCTCATTGCATTCCTCTGCACTTACTCTAGTTTCTTTACGTGCTTTATGAGGTGTAGGTTCCATGGTGGTGCTACATACTCTAGCATAAATTTGACTTACGAGTGTGCTATATGAAATGAAATGATTGGCTCTTTAGCGAAATTTCTGAGAGTACTCCTAGGTTTGTCAGACGAGTATTTACTCTATATCGCCTCCAGGTCTTTCTCTTTGTGTGACCGTATCCGGTCTTCTTGCATTGTCTAAATACCTTCATTTCCTTGAATTTCTTTGGTTTGAATTCAAGTGACCACTTATCTGACCAATATTACAATTTTTCAAAATCATTTTGTCGCCTTCCTTTGTCCTCATTGGTTTCTATTCTCTTCATTAGTTTCATATCATAAGCAAACAAGTATACATCTGACTCGCTTCATCTTATTTATCATTCCCCCATACTAAAAAAAGTACTGGTTCTAATATCAATCTTGCTATTCTTATCCAGTGTGACATTTCTGCTCAGACAATCACTCTGTTTTCTTTCCCACCAGAGCACAATCTCTGTAATACCTTCCTGAACCTCAAGCTTTTGGTCCATGCTGTTGTTAGGTACAGTATCGTATACCTTCTTGCAGTCCAAGTAAATGTAATCCTTCCAGTTCTTTCTCTCCCTTGTCTCACTACTGTAAGTTTGTTCCAGAACTCAATAGGTTTGTCAGACGAAAGTTACCGTTTCGAAACTCGTGATATGCCCTCATGTACCTGTCCCATGAATATTTTATATTTTGTTATCATATCTGTCCTTTTACTTTTATCCTTTCACAGTTCATTACCCTTAGTTCTGATACTAGTTTTGCCGAATACCCCTACGCTTTCTCTGCCTCTTAAAAACCTTTATTAGAAGTGGGTTCATTGATGGTGCTGTATACTTTAAGATGGCTTCATTTATATTACATATATCTAGAGCTGTATGTAGGTCTGTGGCACTCACCTGGCACCCCTGAGGCGTGCTGTGTCAGTGTGGCACACATGATTCCCCTGTGGCGTGCCGTGGCCAACAGACATATATACAACACCCTGGCGGACTTTGATTTCATTTCCTACGAGGTTCCCGTCTCGTCGGGTGATGGATATGACACCTTAATTTCCTGTTCTTACCAGGTTGAGAATGATGGGCGCTTATTTTATTGTCACGGAGTTTAGTGTTATATTACTGATGTGTAATTACTTATTTGTTTCTCGGAGTGAGTTCTAGATTTTTGTCCCGTCTTTTAACTTTAAACCATTCGATGTGTTCAAGCTTTGTCAACAACCACTTCGGGAGTTTCTCAGAACCGGATTAAGATTTTGTAGGCCCCTGGGCTACAGGTACTGTGAGGTCCCTGGTCTACAGGTACTGTGAGGTCCCTGGGCTACAGGTACTGTGAGGCCCCTGGGCTACAGGTACTGTGAGGTCCCTGGTCTACAGGTACTGTGAGGACCCTGGGCTACAGGTACTGTGAGGCCCCTGGGCTACAAGTACTGTGAGGCCCCTGGGCTACAAGTACTGTGAGGCCCCTGGGCTACAAGTACTGTGAGGCCCCTGGGCTACAAGTACTGTGAGGCCCCGGGGCTACAAGTACTGTGAGGCCCCTGGGCTACAAGTACTATGAGGCCCCTGGGCTACAAGTACTGTGAAGCCTCTGGGCTACAAGTACTGTGAGGCCCCTGGGCTACAAGTACTGTGAGACCCCTGGGCTACAAGTACTGTGAGGCCCCTGGGCTACAAGTACTGTGAGGCCCCTGGGCCACAGGTACTGTGAGGCCCCTGGGCTACAAGTACTGTGAAGCCCCTGGGCTACAAGTATTGTGAGGCCCCTGGGCTACAAGTACTGTGAGACCCCTGGGCTACAAGTACTGTGAGACCCCTGGGCTACAAGTACTGTGAGGCCCCTGGGCTACAAGTACTATGAGGACCCTGGGCCACAGGTACTGTGAGGCCCCTGGGCTACAAGTACTATGAGGACCCTGGGCCACAGGTACTGTGAGGCCCCTGGGCTACAAGTACTATGAGGACCCTGGGCTACAAGTACTGTGAGGCCCCTGGGCTACAAGTACTGTGAGACCCCTGGGCCACAGGTACTGTGAGGCCCCAGTGATATTTTCAAAAGAAAACAAATAATCACAACAGTTAAGAGTAAATCATATACGTGATGTAATTACCTACTATAATTATAAATTTACAGCAGTAACTGTGAACACTTTTCACTTAATCTCTGGAGGCCTTCCAGCAGGCGGAGGCCCCTGGGCTGCAGCCCCTAAAGCCCACGCCTAAATCCAGCCCTGGAGCTCCTATACAGAGTCCGCTTACCCTGGTGTCGCTATTATACTTCTTAATCTATCATCCTGTGGATGATAGATAAGATATCCTGTGTTAGAAGGATGCTGTAAATTAATTTAGCTTATGGCTTATCGACTGTTGAGAGAGCATGTCACCTCTTCACCAACAATCAAGAATACTTTAAGCATCATAACAAGGAAAAATAAAACTGTCTTCATTCATACGCTGAGAAACACACACTAAATATTAGGATATGTTAATTCTTCTCTATATTGTAATTTTCGCTTTGTTTTATAATAAGAAACGAAAAACATTATAATTAGAAGTGATCTTTTTTTGTCTGGCAGTAAATGTTTATATCACACTAAAGATAATGATGTTGAGAAATGGCATTACCAGCTAAGCTTAATTTATAAATATAAATATAGTGAACACTTAGCTTCCATTGTCTAGGAAACGCACACTGGTACACTATGTTCCACAAGATTTGTCTTTATTGTTCACAATCTTATCACAAGAGAAGCTGATCACACTTCTCTTAAGTGTTTATTGTGTTTTGTGAGACACTTTGTTCACACTAACGCACAGATCGTTGTTCTTTGTTGGTTATCCTGGCGTCAGTGTCACTCTCAGTAGAGTCAAAAGTAATCTGCCCACGCCACAGCGCCCCATGCCGCCACTGCCCCTTGCACAAAAAAAAATGCTGACCTAGTACTTTTGCTTCCTTGCCACTTCCTCGATGAAGCAAAGCAAAATGTTTGATTCTTGCTGTCTTAAGCATAGACAACAATGTCCACTATCTTTACTATGGTAATAAAGAGGGAGCAGGATTTTCCTTAATTGTTCTGCTAAAGGAAGAGATGTACTGTCTCTTATTAAACTACACTTTGCAACACTGCACTGCAAGGAGCAGCGGTCAACTTGACCACGTCGCATACTCATACGGCATCTGTGATCAATTACTCACTGTAGCAGTAAACAAGACGCTTGCCCCTTCTGAGAGGGCTGGGCCCCTCAGGGCTGAAAAGGGCTCAAGGGGCTGAAGGGGGCTGATACCCCCTCCTGGAGAAAATTTCTCCACACTGGGGGGCGGCGGAGGTTCGCTGCAGGTGAACTTTTCATCACTTAACATTAATTTGATTTTCTCACTCGCCACCACTGCTGCTTGTCTTTTCTGAACAGCTTTAGTTTGTGGGGTTTCTGGAGAATTACTAATTTTATTTTCAACACTCTGTAATTCTAACGGCACTAGTTTATCTATTGTCCGCTTGTGCACTACACCTTTACTTAAAGCGTCAACTGTCCTGATGATTCCATTTGCATCAGGATATATGGTCACAATTTTTCCAAGAGGCCATTGGGACCTCGGACCATCATTGTCAATAATCACTATGTCACCAGGTCTTAAGGACTTATGATTTTCAGGAACACCAGCTCCATAGAAGTGTTCTCTCAATGAGGTGAGATAGTCTACCCGCCAAATTTTCTCCCAACATTCAATCACTTTATTAAGGTGTTTGAATTTACGTCTGAGTTGCTCAGGTTCGAAATAAGTAGGATCCTCTATGATTTCTTTATTATTCATGGAAGGAACAGGTTCGAGCCTTCTGCCATGGAGTAAATGAGATGGACTTAACACTTCTAAATTGTCCAGATCATCGGTAACATAAATTAGAGGTCTGTTGTTAACTCTATTTTCTATTTCAGTCACAACTGTACGGAATTCTTCTAAGTCTATTCTCTGACGATGAAGAGTCTTCCTTAAACAACGTTTTACAATGCCGATCATTCTTTCATAAAATCCGCCGTGCCATGGAGATTTAGGAGGAATGTATCTCCAACGACAACTGCGTTGATTCAGCATCTGTTGTACTTCTGGTTGATCAAAGATCTTGCTTATATAAGCAGCACCAGCAACAATGTTAGTTACATTATCTGAAATCATCAGTCTGGGACATGCCCTTCTGGCTGCAAACCTTCTGAATAATTTGATAAAGGTTTCAGCAGACATGTCAGTGGCTACTTCTAGATGTACTGCTCTAGTTGTAGCACAAGTGAACAAACAGATGTACACCTTGATGGGAACTTTGTCAACTGTTTTGGTTAAAATTATTGGTCCAGTGTAATCTACACCTGTCACCTCAAATGGAGTGATATGACAAACTCTTTCAGAGGGATATGGAGGTGGACCTGGATACTGACATACTCACATATCATAGTGACGACAAGTAATACAGTCCCTTATTTGCTTTTTCACACTTTGTCGACCTTGAGGTATCCAGTAGGATTGTCGTATATGACAGTGTGTGTCAGCTACCCCACCATGTAACACGTTACTGTGGGCGTTTTGAACAGTCAGTTTTGTTAGCCAATGATTCTTGGGGATCAATATTGGATGTATGGCTTCTTTAGGTAGTGAAGAATTATGAATTCTTCCTCGACATCTTATAATCTTTTCTGAGTCGAGATAAAGTCCTAAAGAATTAATCATGACAGGTTTCTTTGGGGATTTATCTTGTGTTTCCAGAAATTTATATTCTGTAGAGAAAACATCTTTCTGTATTAGTTTCACCCAGTATTTACTGGGTTCAAGACATTCATAATCAGGTTTTATTCCTTTAATGAATTTATGGACAAGAGCTGTAACTCTTAAGAGTTTACCCAAAGATGAGTATTTAGATCCATCAATGACTATTTCTGTTGTGTCTGCAGTATTTACACAACTTATTTCTGCTGTGTTCAAGCAGACTGTTTCTTCTGGCATAATGTGAGCTTTTTGCTGAGGCCAGTTATTTTCATTAGAGAGCCAGTTCGGTCCTTGGAGCCATAATTTATTATCCACAAATTTCTTGAGTGGGACACGACGTGACAACATGTCAGCTGGATTCTCTTGGGTAGAGACGTGGTGAAAGAGATAATCTCTCTGCATCTCTTTTATTTCTGCTACTCTGTTCTGTACTTAGACCAACTTACTCTCATTATTTCTTAACCACTGGAGAACTGCTTCATTATCACTCCATATCACGGTTTTTTCAATAGTGAGATGATCAAGTACTTTGTTGAGATAGGCAGCTAATTTTGTACCTACATAGAGTGCTGTCAGTTCCAATTGTGGTACTGTTCTGACCTTCAAGGGTGCTACCCTGGCCTTTGAAGTAATTAGTGTACTTCCTTCAGCATTACTCATGTAAGCTACAGCGCCATAACCTTTGGTTGACGCATCACAGAACACATGTAATGTGTACTTGTTTCCCTCTTGACCTATTTGTCTGGGAAATTTAATTTGATGAAGTTGCTTAAACTCCCTGGATATTTCATCCCATGCTTGACTCATTTCTAGAGGCAATTTTTCATCCCATCCAATTTTGAGCTTCCATGCGTCTTGCATAAGCATTTTACCCTTTATGGTAATTGGTGAGACGAGTCCTAGAGGATCAAAACATTTTGATACCTCTGACAGTAAACTACGTTTAGTGAGTGTACTGCATGATTTATTGTTTATCTTTTTGAGACTCAAAGTATCTTCCTGTGTGTTCCAATTAAGTCCCAGCATATTGTTGCAATCAGGAATTTCAGTTTCAGGGAAATCTTCTTTGATAAGTTCCCTTAATTGCTTTGAATTAGTATTCCACATGCTTAGAGGCATATTTGCTTCTTTCATCTCCTTGTTAGCTTCTCTGTATAAAGATTTCAAATCCTCCTCTTTATTCACAGTACCTTGAAGATTGTCCACATAGAAACTTTTCTTTAAGACTTCTTTGAAGGGACTTTCAGATTTCTTCAAATGTGTATTTAGAGTAGCTTCTAGTAAGAATGGAGAGGATGTTGTACCAAATAATACTGATTTGAAACGATAAGTTTTCACAGGACTTTGAGGATCATGTGGATTTTCAGGCCACAAGAATCGAGTATAATCTCTATCTATTTCTTGTAGTCCTACTCTTAAGAAAGCCTTGGAAATATCAGCCGTGTAGGCATATGGGTTTGTGCGAAATTTCATAAGCACGTCTCCAAGCTTCTCAGTTAGTGAGGGTCCGGTCATCAGACAGTCATTAAGACTTGCTACATCTTTATTTGCACGTGCGCTGCAATTATATACAACACGTAGTGGAGTGGTTTCAGAATCTTTTCTGACTCCATGGCGCGAGAGATAATGAGCTTCTGTCTTCAACTTATCTTAGACTATTTCCTCAATGAATTTATTGTCCAACTGTCCTTGTATGATATTATCATAGACAGTCAGTAGCTCTGGATTCTTCCTGAGCTCATGTATTTGTGCTTTCATCTGTCCGAAAGCCATGCGATAATTGCTAGGCAGATGTGGTGGATTTAATTTCCATGGTAATCTAACCCAATACTGTCCATCTTCATATTTGACAGTGTCCAAATATTGGTTATAAGTTTGAGACTCTTGTGGGCTTGGTTTATTTACATCAATACCTATCGCATCTAAATCCCACAACTTATCAACTGGTTCATTCATTTCTTCCAGTAATGATAATTTTTGCTGTGGTACATGATCAGCGGTTATTCTCGTAACTAGTACATTTTCCACTGAATCAATATCAACTTCTTTCCCACTTTGAGAGGGAATGGGACCACATATCATGTGGCCTCCTGCTGTTTTCAGCAAGTGAACATCATGTTTACTTACTATATTTTGCACAAAACAGTGATAATAATCACTTCCAATGATTAAATCAATTGGACTAATAGTGTCCGTCTGTATGTCAGAACAGGCTAACTTGACCTTAGCTGCTTTCAGTGCTGCAACTGTTTCTTTTAATCCCTGGATCTGCACAGACTTAGGCAAATCATCTACTACCACAGCTTCTACTGTCTTTTTCCTGTTTCCTAGACCAACAGTGATTTTGGCTAGGTCATATGTCTGTTTACCAGAATTGTGGAAAAAACCAGCTATATCTAACTGTATTTTGGCATAGGGTTGTTTATTCAGTTTCTGCAACACTGTTCTTCTTATGAAGGACCTTTTTGAGCCTTGATCAAATAATGTTAGCACATTGTTTTTTTTTTTTTTTTTATTCGCCGGTATTCTCCCGGCCCGGGTCTTTTCAAAGTAGTGGTGACCCGGCCTTGGCTCCCTATCTGGGGAGTACATTGGTTTTGTGTAATTTATTAGATAACTCAACTCGAGCTATCTGGAGAGCAGTTGCTTTAAACTTATCTCTCACATTTAATGCTGTTGCTTGTTGACTTCCTGATTCTGTGGAAGTCTGCTGCTGTTCAGCGAAAGTATTTGGGCATAATGCAAAACAATATGTTGAGAAATGGCATTACCAGCTAAGCTTAATTTATAAATATAAATATAGTGAACACTTAGCTTCCATTGTCTAGGAAACGCACACTGGTACACTATGTTCCACAAGATTTGTCTTTATTGTTCACAATCTTATCACAAGAGAAGCTGATCACACTTCTCTTAAGTGTTTATTGTGTTTTGTGAGACACTTTGTTCACACTAACGCACAGATCGTTGTTCTTTGTTGGTTATCTTGGCGTCAGTGTCACTCTCAGTAGAGTCAAAAGTAATCTGCCCACGCCACAGCGCCCCATGCCGCCACTTCCCCTTTCACAAAAAAAATGCTGACCTAGTACTTTTGCTTCCTTGCCACTTCCTCGATGAAGCAAAGCAAAATGTTTGATTCTTGCTGTCTTAAGCATAGACAACAATGTCCACTATCTTTACTATGGTAATAAAGAGGGAGCAGGATTTTCCTTAATTGTCCTGCTAAAGTAAGAGATGTACTGTCTCTTATTAAACTACACTTTGCAACACTGCACTGCAAGGAGCAGCGGTCAACTTGACCACGTCGCATACTCATACGGCATCTGTGATCAATTACTCACTGTAGCAGTAAACAAGACGCTTGCCCTTTCTGAGAGGGCTGGGCCCCTCAGGGCTGAAAGGGGCTCAAGGGGCTGAAGGGGGCTGATACCCCCTCCTGGAGAAAATTTCTCCACAAATGACACTGAATATTTTATTTATAATAATTGTACTACTTGATGTCTCAGTCTTGAAGTCAATGACGAGGAACCGAATCAGTCATAATATTTATTAGTATATTGTTTGTAAGGGAAAATAATACACGTTATTTCTTGATTAACTTTTTTAGCTTGTTTTAACTGGTTTTTTTTCTCTTGCTTTGTGTTGTATTAAAATGAAACGCTAAAACCCTTTTGGTTAATTCAGCTACAGAACTAGTGAAGACTTGATCCTCTCTCCGCTAATCTAGGCTCCGCTCACTGTCTGGTTATTTGTATCTGTATGCTATGTGCATATCCAGTGTTGTAATAGAGAAGGTGGGGGAGGTGAATGCATTGGAAATGGGAGGCAATCAGATTCGATCCAAGAAACAGGAGGATAGGTCAATTTTCTTGAATTAATTAAGAGTAACCACCTGCATCAAAGAACCTTCCTTGAGGGACCACCAGTGGCCAGGTTCACTGAGTGTCACTCTATGCTTCGTCAAGGGATAATATCTTGTTACTGGAGTCACATTATGGCCAGCTCAGTGGTTAAGCCACCGCTGATCAGACAAGCTCTGGAGTACAGGTAATGAGGATTAGAGATTATGCAACAGCTTGCACACTCATTATGAATATTAGTGATTATGCAACACACACACACACACATATATGCATATATATATATATATATACACACACACACACACACATATATATATATATATATATATATATATATATATATATATATAGATATATATATATATATTTATTTCTTTATTTATTTATTATCACACTGGCCGATTCCCACCAAGGCAGGGTGGCCCGAAAAAGAAAAACTTTCACCATCATTCACTCCATCACTGTCTTGCCAGAAGGGTGCTTTACACTACAGTTTTTAAACTGCAACATTAATACCCCTCCTTCAGAGTGCAGGCACTGTACTTCCCATCTCCAGGACTCAAGTCCGGCCTGCCGGTTTCCCTGAACCCCTTTATAAATGTTACTTTGCTCACACTCCAATAACACTTGACGTGCTGTTGGAGTGTGAGCAAAGTAACATTTATGAAGGGGTTCAGTGAGACCGGCAGGCCGGACTTGAGTCCTGGAGATGGGAAGTACAGTGCCTGCACTCTGAAGGAGGGGTGTTAATGTTGCAGTTTAAAAACTGTAGTGTAAAGCACCCTTCTGGCAAGACAGTGATGGAGTGAATGATGGTGAAAGTTTTTCTTTTTCGGGCCAGCTTGCCTTGGTGGGAATCGGCCAGTGTGATAATAAAAATAATATATATATATATATATATATATATATATATATATATATATATATATATATATATATATATATATATATATATATATATATATATATATGTATATATATATATGTGTGTGTGTGTGTGTGTGTGTTTGTGTGTGTTTGTGTGTGTGTGTGTGTAGTGACGTGTATGTGTACACATGTATGTACATGTGTGTGTGTGTGTGTGTGTGCGGGAAATCTGGGTCAGTTGACAGGCAGCTCCGGTGGCGGGTCATCACATGAGTGGGACCCACGTCAGGAAACTCTTGTCGTGTTTCCTGGAGAATCTTACCTAACCTTACCCGCTCTAACAATAGTCACAGTAACATTCATAAAATAAATGACGTCCAGTAAAAGCTCTTGAAATAGATTTTATAATTTTTATGTTTTTTATTCTCGTGCATGAATGGCGAAGCAGCAGCAGGCAAGCACGCAGGCAAGCACGCAAGGAAGCACGCAAGCACGCACCCAGGCAAGCACGTAGGCAAGCACGCAAGGAAGCATGCAAGCACGCACGCAGGCAAGCACGCAGGCAAGCACGCATGCCGCACGCAGGCAAGCGCGCAGGTAAGCACGCAGGCAAGCACGCAGGCAAGCACGCAAGGAAGCATGCAAGCACGCACGCAGGCAAGCACGCAGGAAAGCACGCAGGCAAGCATGCAGGCAAGCACGCAAGCAAGCACGCAAGCAAGGACGTAGGCAAACACGCAAGCAAGGACGTAGGCAAGCACGCATGCAAGCACGCAAGGAAGCACGCAAGCAAGCACGCAGGCAAGCACGTAGGTAAGCACGTAGGCAAGCACGCAGGCAAGCATGCAGGCAAGTATGTAGGCAAGCACGCAGGCAAGCATGCAGTGCAGGCAAGTACATAGGCAAGCACATAGGCAAACATGTAGGCAAGCACGCAGGCAAGGATGAACCAAAATACGTAACAGGTACGCACGCTAACACACACACATACATACATACATGCACACACACACACACACACACACACACACACACACACACACACACACACACACACACACACACACACACACACACACACACACACACACACACACACACACACACACCATACATAGTTTTAAGACGAGGTTTGATAAAGTTCATGAAGCAGGGAGAGAGACAACCCAGTAGCAACCAGTGAAGAGGCGGGGCCAGGAGCTAAGACTCGATCCCTGCAGTCACAAATAGGTGAGTACACGTCTTGCACGGGAATAACAAATCGTTTGCACTCGTGAATCTTTAGTAGTTTCTGGCCCAACAAAGCCATTCCAGGTCCGTCGGAAGTTGACAGTGTCAGTGAACATCCCAAGAAGTGTTTCTCCAACTCTCCCAGTCAGAAATGACAGGTGAAGGCAGCAGTTACATGAAGACAATCTGAGTCAGTTGTGAGAGTGGAAGGCCATAGGCCTAGAGTGGGTGTATTTAGTATTCCCACATCCCAATACCAAACCAGAATAAATGAGACAAGCATGGTGATAAAAGATAAGGATTGACGAGTTAGTGAATATAGTACATAGTGAATACTGTGATAGATGAGTTACTGAAAACAGTGTAGAAACAATAGAAGCAGGAGCCAAAACGTGAAGCATCGTACAGGAGCAGAGCCAGACGCAGTGCAGTGATACCAGACGTAAAGTACATAGCCTTTTTGTAGTTGCAATGAGGATAGGTTCACACTTACACTCACTCACCCATTTGACCATAAACAGAAATATTAATCTCAATCTTAAAATAATGAATCCTATGATACTCCAATACTGAAACTATGTACTGTGCCAAAACAAAAGCATTCACATTGCTAAACTCACAAACTAGTATTTAGTCACTTAGCCATAATACCAACTTACCTCATAATTTGTAATATTTTAAAATAAAGAATTAAACTAAGTCTGCCCGAAATGCCTAGCCATGCTAGGCGTTCTAGTGGTACACTCTGTAATCATTATTTAACTACATGTAAACCACACAACAACCAAATTCTGTAAATTCAACATTGTAATCTTTATAGAGAATAAACTTTGAATTTGAATTTGAATTTGAATATACTGTTAGCTGAAGGTCATTAACCCTGCTCTGGAGAGCATATCATACTTGAGCACTAAACATATTAAACTAACTTACTTACTTACTTACTTAACAGTTATTAATAGAGAAGATCCGGGGAAGGGACTGAGTGTGGGACCACATGGCACTGTACTGCGCGCACAGGCTCTAGATCAAACAAAATATTCAGTACATAAAGCTATTCAGGTATACACAAGTAAGTACATAGGTTATTGTACAGAGCAACATATGTGTGGAGAACCTGGGATAACCCAAAAAGTCTGACAGTGTGACTCAGTTTAATTAAATCAAGACAACGGGGTTGTATGGACCAGCTAGCAAGCGCACACACGACAAACAGCCAGCAGGCTTGTGAAAACTGACCTGACCGTGCATACTCCTCAACCCCATCCTTTTCTCTCTATCCACCCCTCTCTACCCTTCTCTACTCTGTCACTCAATCACTCACTCTCTCTCTCTCTCTGCCTTCTACCCCTCCCCCTGGCTTCCCCTTCACATCCCTCTCATCCCTAGCCTTCTCCCTATCATTCTCTCTCTCTCTCTCTCTCTCTCTCTCTCTCTCTCTCTCTCTCTCTCTCTCTCTCACTCTCTCCCCTTTTCTATCTTTCTCTCCTCCCATCTCTCTTGTTCTCTCTGTCTGAAGCAAAATAAGTCGCCGGGTCCTGATGAGGTTTTTTCAAGGGTTCTTAAGGAATGCAAAGTGGAACTCTGTGAACCATTAACTAATATTTTTAATTTATCTCTTCAAACAGGTGTAGTGTCTGATATGTGGAAGATGGCTAATGTAATTCCTATTTTTAAAACAGGGGACAACCCATTACCGTCAAATTACCGCCCAGTAAGCCTGACCTCAATCGTAGGCAAATTACTAGAGTCAATTATAGCTGAGATTATAAGAAGCCATCTCGATAAGCATAGCTTGATTAATGATACTCAGCATGGATTCACAAGAGGCCGGTCTTGTCTAACTAATTTATTAACTTTCTTCAGTAAAGCTTTCGAGGCTGTTGACCACGATAAAGAATTTGATATTATTTACTTAGATTTTAGTAAGGCTTTTGATAGAGTTCCGCACCAAAGACTGTTAAAGAAAGTGGCAGCTCATGGCATTGGGGGAAAAGTGCTCTCGTGGATCGAGTCATGGCTCACAGACAGGAAGCAGAGAGTATCCATAAATGGGGTTAAATCTGAGTGGGGATCTGTAACAAGTGGCGTTCCACAGGGATCAGTCTTGGACCCGTTGTTGTTTATAATATATATCAATGATCTTGATGAGGGAATTACTAGTGATATGAGCAAATTCGCCGATGACACAAAGATAGGTAGGATAATTGATTCAAACGTAGATGTTAGGGAACTTCAGGAGGATTTAAACAAACTCTATTCTTAGTCAGAAAAGTGGCAGATGCAGTTCAATGTAGATAAATGCAAGGTTCTGAAGCTCGGGAGTGTCCATATAAGTTAAATATCACAGAACTTAGCCATACAGATTGCGAAAAGGACTTGGGAGTTATGGTGAGCAGCAACCTTAAACCAAAACAGCAATGCCTAAGCGTACGTAATAAGACAGATTACTGGGATTTATATCAAGAAGTGTAAGCAACAGAAGTCCAGAGGTCATACTGCAGCTTTATACATCATTAGTAAGGCCTCACCTAGATTATGCAGCTCAATTCTGGTCTCCATATTACAGAATGGACATAAATTCGCTAGAAGACATTCAGCGTAGGATGACTAAATTAATACATAGCATTAGAAATCTTCCTTATGAAGAAAGATTGAAGGCTCTTAAGTTACATTCACTTGTTAGACGAAGAATGAGGGGAGACCTGATCGAAGTGTATAAGTGGAAGATAGGTATTAATAAAGGGGATATTAATAAGGTCTTGAGGATATCTCTCCAAGAGAGAACCCGCTGTAATGGATTTAAATTAGATAAGTTTAGATTTAGAAAGGACATAGGAAAGTATTGGTTTGGAAATAGGGTAGTTGATGAGTGGAACAGTCTACCTAGTTGGGTTATTGAGGCTAGGACCTTGGGTAGTTTCAAATTTAGGTTGGATAAGTACATGAGTGGGAGGGGTTGGATTTGAGTGGGACTTGCACATCAGAGCTTATTTCTTGGGTAGCATTGAAAATTGAGTTGGGCAAATGTTTTGTTAGTGGGATGAATTGTAAAGGACTTGCCTAGTATGGGCCAACAGGCCTCCTGCAGTGTTCCTCCTTTCTTATGTTCTTATGTCTCTCTCCCCTCCCTCTGTCTACCTACCAGTCCATCTCCCTCTCTCTTCCTCTCCACCTTCCACCCATCTTCCTTTCCTTCTCCTCCCCCTGGATTCTCCCTCTTCCATCTCCTCCCTTACCTCTTCCCTCAGCCCCTTCCCCCCGCACACACTCTGAAAATACTTAAGATTGTTTCTGGGATAAAAAAAAAAACATCATCTTCTATCTGTGGTAAAAAAAAAAAAAGGAGGGGGGAGACCCAGGGGTCTGGGTGACGAACCTGGGTGAGAAGAACCTGGGAGGAAAGATTGGGAGGTAGAGCTCAAAAAATGGAGGAAGAGTGGGGAAGGAAGCTAGCAGAGCTTGGCAAGAAAATGGAGGAGAGGATAGCTGAAGAGAGCAGGAAGTGGGACTACAAGTCTTAGCAGCAGAAGATAAGATAAAGTGCTTAGATGAGGAACTAAAAAACCTGAAAAAGAAAAGAGAGACAAATGACAGTACAGACATAATATCAGGAACTTCTATACCAGCCACAAACAAGGGGACTGTAGGGATCCAGGAAAAGATATACACAATTGAGAGATCTGTAGACAATGAAGGAGCTATGACATATGCAGAGACTCCAACAGACAACTTCACTGGCAAGGAACAGGTGAGCAGGAAAGACAGTCCATTGAGCGTAGGGGCTGCAGCAAGGGCAGGGACTGAAGGCAGGAGCGTTTCAATGGAAGGAACTAAAACACTTCAGAGGATGCAAAGGGAGACACAGTGAGAGGAGGAGAGGAAGAGGTCAGTGTTTGTCTACGGGCTCCGAGAAGTCGAAGGGAAAGCCTACGACGAAAGAAACCAGGAGGAGAAGTAAGCGATCGAAGGTACCATGTAAGCAATAGGTGAGGGCAACATGACCCAAGTGACAAATTTTCGGAGAATTGGGTGGTTTGAGAGTGGAAGGAAACGGCCTGTCAAAGTAATTTTCAAGGCGGAATCAGCTCGAGCCAGGATCCTGCAGGAGAAAGCATGACTAAGGGACAATCCAGGTTGATGCTTCAGCTGGCTCCATGTACTGTAACAAGGTTGATGCTCCAGCTGGCTCCATGTACTGTAACAAGGGTCATGCTTCAGCTCTCTCCATGTACAGTAACAAGGTTGATGCTCCAGCTGGCTCCATATACTGTAACAAGGTTGATGCTCCAGCTGGCTCCATGTACAGTAACAAGGTTGATGCTCCAGCTGGCTCCATGTACTGTAACAAGGTTGATGCTCCAGCTGGCTCCATGTACTGCAACAAGGTTGATGCTCCAGCTGGCTCCATGTACTGTAACAAGGTTGATGCTCCAGCTGGCTCCATGTACTGTAACAAGGTTGATGCTCCAGCTGGCTCCATGTACTGTAACAAGGTTGATGCTCCAGCTGGCTCCATGTACTGTAACAAGGTTGATGCTCCAGCTGGCTCCATGTACTGTAACAAGGTTGTTACTCCAGCTGGCTCCGTGTACTGTAACAAGGTTGATGCTCCAGCTGGCTCCATGTACTGTAACAAGATTGATGCTCCAGCTGGCTCCATGTACTGTAACAAGGTTGATGCTCCAGCTGGCTCCATATACTGTAATAAGGTTGATGCTCCTGCTGGCTCCATGTACTGTAACAAGGTTGATGCTCCAGCTGGCTCCATGTACTGTAACAAGGGTCATGCTCCAGCTGGCTCCATGTACTGTAACAAGGTTGATGCTCCAGCTGGCTCCATATACTGTAACAAGGTTGATGCTCCAGCTGGCTCCATGTACAGTAACAAGATTGATGCTCCAGCTGGCTCCATGTACTGTAACAAGGTTGATGCTCCAGCTGGCTCCGTGTACTGTAACAAGGTTGATGTTCCAGCTGGCTCCATGTACTGTAACAAGATTGATGCTCCAGCTGGCTCCATGTACTGTAACAAGGTTGATGCTCCAGCTGGCTCCATATACTGTAACAAGGTTGATGATCCTGCTGGCTCCATGTACTGTAATAAGGTTGATGCTCCAGCTGGCTCCATATACTGTAACAAGGTTGATGCTCCAGCTGGCTCCGTGTACTGTAATAAGGTTGATGCTCCAGCTTGCTCCATGTACTGTAACAAGGTTGATGCTCCAGCTGGCTCCATATACTGTAACAAGGTTGATGCTCCAGCTGGCTCCATGTACAGTAACAAGGTTGATGCTCCAGCTGGCTCCATGTACTCTAACAAGGTTGATGCTCCAGCTGGCTCCATGTACTGTAACAAGGTTGATGCTCCAGCTGGCTCCATGTACTGTAACAAGGTTGATGCTCCAGCTGGCTCCATGTACAGTAACAAGGTTGATGTTCCAGCTGGCTCCGTGTACTGTAACAAGGTTGATGCTCCAGCTGACTCCATGTACTGTAACAAGATTGATGCTCCAGCTGGCTCCATGTACTGTAACAAGGTTGATGCTCCAGCTGGCTCCATATACTGTAATAAGGTTGATGCTCCTGCTGGCTCCATGTACTGTAATAAGGTTGATGCTCCTGCTGGCTCCATGTACTGTAATAAGGTTGATGCTCCAGCTGGCTCCATGTACTGTAACAAGGTTGATGCTCCAGCTGGCTCCATGTACAGTAACAAGGTTGATGCTCCAGCTGGCTCCGTGTACTGTAACAAGGTTGATGCTCCAGCTGGCTCCATGTACTGTAACAAGATTGATGCTCCAGCTGGCTCCATGTACTGTAACAAGGTTGATGCTCCAGCTGGCTCCATATACTGTAATAAGGTTGATGCTCCTGCTGGCTCCATGTACTGTAACAAGGTTGATGCTCCAGCTTGCTCCATGTACTGTAACAAGGTTGATGCTCCAGCTGGCTCCATGTACTGTAATAAGGTTGATGCTCCAGCTGGCTCCATGTACTGTAACAAGATTGATGCTCCAGCTGGCTCCATGTACTGTAACAAGGTTGATGCTCCAGCTGGCTCCATGTACTGTAACAAGGTTGATGCTCCAGCTGGCTCCATGTACTGTAACAAGGTTGATGCTCCAGCTGGCTCCATGTACTGTAACAAGGTTGATGCTCCAGCTGGCTCCATGTACTGTAACAAGGTTGATGCTCCAGCTGGCTCCATGTACTGTAACAAGGTTGATGCTCCAGCTGGCTCCATGTACTCAGTTCTCTTGATACTCTTCCCGGGGTTGGATTACTGTGCGATAACAGATGAAAGTTAGGAATGATTTTTTTAACTTGATCAGTCGCCAGTGGTTGTCATGGTGGTGGTGGTAGTAGTAACAGTGGTGGTGGAAGTAGTAACAGTGGTGGTGGCAGTAACAGTGGTGGTGGTGGTGGTGGTGGTAGTAACAGGGGTAGTGGTGGTAGTAACAGTGATAATGGTAGTAGTAACACTGGTGGTGGAAGTAGTAACAGTGGTGGTGGTAGTAACAGTGGTGGTGGTGGTGGTGGTAGTAGTAACAGTGGTGGTGGAAGTAGTAACAGTGGTGGTGGTGGTAGTAACAGTGGTGGTAGTAGTAACAGTGATGGTGGTGGTAGTAACAGTGGTGGTGGTGGTAGTAACAGTGGTGAGGGAAATTCCTCTCGTGGATACTGTGGATTTCCCGTTACCGCCACGGCCTAGATATATCACCTCGATAGGCTCACTACAGATGAGACTGTGACCCGTGACTCCCCAAACAGGTATCCTCAGGTGCACCCACCTGAGTGCGCACTTGTTCACTGGGGTCTGTGTCAAGGTCAGCTAACTCCCGCACCGATGACCTGGGGAAACCATGTTCTTCACATCCACACTGCCTCCTGTGTAGTAATAAAGGTGAGTTCTCATTGATTTGAGTTATCCTAGAATAGAGCGGCAGGATCTAATCTGTATTTCATGACTGAAACAGTCACCACTAACCCACACACGAGCAGCCTCTGTTCTACACAAGGTCTGCTACTTTTCCACGTCTCCGTGTCTCTTTATATACCAGTTATCAGCTTTATTTTATTGTCCTCCATTCACGCTGATACACTCTTATCAGGCGTGATTAAACCAGATTTTTTCTGTATTACACTTTCCAGTTGTTTTATACTACGCCATATTTAAACGCAACCCTTAATTAACCTGTGTTGGTTCTCTCGTGGCTAGAAAATGTTCTGAAAGTCACACTAACACTACATTTTTTTT
>NC_091293.1:49442568-49490068 GCF_038502225.1 Cherax quadricarinatus
CACCCATCAGTATAAAATGGGTACCTGGGTGTTAGTCGACTGGTGTGGGTCGCATCCTGGGACAAAACTGACCTAATTTACCCGAAATGCTCTGCTTAACAAGCGGCTTTCTTTACAGTAGTATGTCATTGATGTCAGCTAGTTCTGTATACCTTGTACATGTACTTGTAGTAAATAAAGATATTATTACTATTATTATTATTATTATTATTATTATTACATGAAGCAGCTCCTGGTGTGAAGCATCTGTGTCTCCGAATGTGAGTACATCTGACAGCAAATTTTTTGATGAAGTGAGAATTTGCATGTGTTTCACTGTCCCCATTCCAAACATGGCCGATGTGGTATCACATTCAGATAATGCATGTGTATTCTACAATTGGCACATGCACATGTCTTTTATCTAGAGCCCCTTGGGCTAATTGATAGTGTTTGCGTTTTAGTCTGCATATATCCATATGGACTGGTGGTATGATAAAGCAGTAGAATGAGATTGCCTGAGTCGTCAGGTATAACACGAACGTTGTCATGACCCACTGCACAGTGCACAGCCTTACAATGACCATAACTGCATCACCTTCATCCCCAGCGTATATAACATATGTCTGGCAGTTTGGGACTTTTGCGACTTACTCAAGCTGCCATCATCTTGGAAGAGAGCTGGCGCAGTTGTTGCCAGCTCATACAAAAATGCTCGATCTGAGGATCTATTTTCACATGCATTAAAGAGCAAAGGTTGCTGCAGCTCAACAGAGGACATGCAATTCTCTTCATTGTCCACTTCAACAGACTTCCTGCTCAGACTTCTTGAGTATAATGTTCCCAAACTACTGACCTGTTAGTTTATTGTATATTTGTAGGTCAGTATTATCCGCATTATCCACAGTGACACTCATTAACAATCAGTCCATTAGCTCTGGAAACTCGGCCACTGTGAAAGAATTGTAACTTCACAAAAATTAAATGAATTTCTAAAGTTCATCACAATCATGTTTACAGAAACCTGGATTCACCTCGCGATGCAGGTCAAATCAAGTTCCTCTGGAGGTGGCAGTAAGGGTTCCTAATATTTATCCGAATACCGGGAGATAATATGAGCAGCCAACAACCGTTTTATCCTAGCAGTCTCTTTGTGAGTGATGTTTATAAGAGCACCATGTGTCTCTCCAGCCCTCGTAAAACATTGCTCAATTATCATGTCAGTACAGATTTCATTCCAGAAAGATTTCTAATTCCGGCGGACTGTGAGCAACCCCTACCTCCTAGGTCTGTGAACAGGAGCATAATTCCTGACGATCATTAAGATACAGGCGGGAATTCTGCAAGTTCTCGGAATTTGTGAAATGCAGTAACATCTCTTGTGTAGCTGTCAGTTGCAGCATTCAAAAGTTTGTATGCGAGAATGATTTCATCAACGTCACCAGCATTAACAACCTGCAGCTGTCACATTTCCACACTGAATAACTTCTTCCTGGCGATCAGTTCAACGAGGTGTGTGACGTGTAATGATAATCATGACATGTGTAATATTATGGCCGGTTAGAGTGTCCCAGTTATAATTAGAATTACCTACCACTCACTAACAGAGTCCTTCACCTGTTGTTTGCTCAACCAGAATAGTTGGAGGATCGACCAATAATAGCCGACCGCTTATTCACAGAATACGCTTAATCCGAGAGATGAGAGAATATCCTAAAGGCGAGACAGTCTGCTGATGAATAAAGAGCCCATCTGAGAGCAGTATGGATGAAATGAAAGACTGCTTTCCAGCCGATTGTATTATAACATAAGAACAGTAGCAAAAGTTTTATTTTCAACTTTGCTAGTTTCCTAAGTGATTCGGTTTTCATAACTCCGGAAAGCTAATATCTCCAGGTTTGCATCTCAGGGTGTTCGGTACACATCTGTTGAGTTATCCATAGATTGCAGGTATTTTCTTATAATATTATCCGTCTTCATCAGTATCCATTGCTGAATCAAATTATGATTCTTGAAGAGTAGACGCAGCTTTTCCATTCATTCTGACCACATTTGCTTTGCCTCCAACCTCTGTTTGCTAAAAATGCTCCAAGAGTCGTCGGTTAATACGGGCATAACATTTTCGAGTAAGTATGTGGAGAGCTGTTCTCTGAGATCACTCAGTGTATGTTGGAAATGTTTTTCTGCTCTGCTGTTGTCAGCTATACACACATGATTCCACATGAATATCAAAATGGTATACAATACCGACAGGTTGGTTGGTAAGACACACGGGCAACAGTTAGGCAACTTTATTCCGTTTACATCGGACAAAAGTTGCCTAACTGTTGCCCATGTGTCTTACCTACCATGATTCCACATTTTTGGATGATATCTCGTGCACTATCAGGGCATCATACAGCTCCTTCACTGACGTGGTGTTTTGAGAATATATTAATTCTGCACTGGCAGCTCCACTTGCTTGTCCAGTATCTGCATTACTCTCTTGTGACGCAGGAGTTTCCAGTTAGCTTCTATTGTAGTTGTCCATGGTGTTCCTAGGGCCTCGTCAGTAGTATCAGTATCATCTTCATTAGACACAATATCCTCTCTTGGCTCTACTAAAGTAAAGCATCATCTGCTAAAACAAAGGCTCGAAGGGTCTTCACACATGCCTTGCCCTCTATCATTGTATCCAGGTCTGGAACATTTTCTTCCCATACTCCTTTAGGTTCTTTTCTGCTAAACACATCAGCAGGCATTTATGGTGATATTTGGCTCCCACAGCTTGGATGTCACCAGTTACTTTCCTTCCATTAATAGCAAGGCCATTATTTCTTCATTCGCAGGCTTTCAGAAAGTTTTCCTGCAGAATGCTCTTCTCCTTATTAACAATTTCCCCACTGCTGTGAGAACTGTGTCTGGGATGACGGACTGCACGTTTAAAATTAAACTTTTCGACATATATTAGGCAACGGGTTTGGTATTTAACTTTTAACTTGCGTGTTTTCCGATCTCAGTAAAGGTACCAGTGAATTTGTGCCTCCACCAGTATCATTCAGGTTTTTTCTTTATTTTTTTTTTTTTTGGAGGTTTGTCAGGTACAAAATGGTCACCAGTTACAGAGGGTTTTATCACTGCGTTTCTGAGACACTTATTATGGTAAGTCCTTAGGAAGGTAACAGTCTACCACCCCCACCAACTTAACTATAAACCCAACAGATGTCACTTGAAGAACTAGCCGAGCTCACACCTGCAACAAAGAGAAATTGATGTTGATACCATTTCATGCTCATGTGAAAATTAATAGGACATAACATTAATAAGCAGAGATTTATTCATATTCCTCCTTAATATAATGATTGCTTTAATTATGACCAATAAAAATGGCGGTATTTTTTAGGTAAATTTTTACGCTAGAGACGGGTTTTTCATAGAAAAATCTAGTTTTCATATACTAATTTTACTTAAAATTATTACTTTATCTTGAGATACACAAATCCACATTTTTTTGGAATATCTGTTAGAGCTGTCTTATATTATAGAAAATTTTCAACGTAATATTTTTACGTAATTATTCTTGAAATTTATTATTCGTGTCCCGAAAACTGATGGCTCCCTAATGTTGATTTAAGTTGATTTTTTTTAGTGTCAGAATATACTCATATGAAGATATTTACACCAAATAGGGTTGTTATCTAATATGCCTGGATTCAGCCCAAAAACTGTGTCAATTTCCATTGACGAACAATAATACTGTAATACTAAAAGCTGCTCTTCGCCTCTTGTGAATCCGCCTCAGCAGCTGAGGCGGATTCAGAATGTCAACAAATCCGCGTCTCCACTAACAAACGCCCTGTTATCACCTCCCTTGCAAACAAAAAACAAAATGTCACTGGAAATTGCTGGCTTATTCTAATAAATATATTGGCCTGAAATGAGAATATAAAGTTTTAAAATTAAATATATCACCGCTGAAAATGAGGCTCGGCAGATATTTCGTCTGCGTTACAGACCTTAAGTAATGGACGCCAGACAACAGCAGCCGCAGGCAACCCAAAACTTTGAGAAATGTTTGACATTTCTAAGTTAGTAATAACTACGTGCCGTGAGTTTTTTTTTTTTTTATTAAAATCGTTACTTTATTATTTTATTGTTTTATATTATTATTATAATTATTCACCGATTCACCAGTTGTTCTCTTGGCTGTTATTTTGCTCTTTTAGACTACCACTTCTACAACTGTCACTAATTCTTTCACTACTGATATTCTCCCTACTACTATTTCTACCGCCTGTTTACCATTAGCAATAATGCTGCTACTCTCTTACTACTACTACTGCTGCTACTATTACTACTACTACTATTTATTCTCTGCCTTTTTCTCGTTCACTTGTGACTTGATAATGGCCCATGACAGAACGAAATGTCATCTTAATATTCCTCTCCTAAGTGCTGGATTTTTTACGATATGTATTACTACTACTACTACTACTACTACTACTACTACTACTAATAATAATAATAATAATAATAATAATAATAATAATAATAATAATAATAATAATAATAATATTAATAATAATAATAATAATAATGAACTCAAATTAAGTTGCAATATACAAATGTCAATTAATAAATAGAAGGGTGGTCGAGATGCTCGAACTGCGGTTCGAAAACTGACAGTCCGACACTCTACCCTCTATTATTACAACTTAATTTGAGTTCATAGACCACGTGGCCTTGAGGGAGGTAAGAACAGATATACTGTTAAGCTCCTGGGCTGAGGGAAGGAGTTCAGTTGCATTAGAGTTGGTGCCTCTGAGGGAATTTAATACAGTAACTATTAGTTCCGATTCGTTAGTATTAGAGGCTTGGGTTAGTCTAGATGGTAGAGCGTCGGTATGTCAATTTACAGACCGCAGTTCGATCCCCTCGTCCACCTTTCTGTTTATTCACTGACAATTGTTTTTTCCATCTTAATTTGATAGGAGACACCTTTGCCATCATTCATTAAATCTCTGTCTTGCCAGAAGTGTGCTAACATCACACTTCAAACAACCCTCCGAACTGCAACACGCTCACCTCTGTACAGGCACAGTATGTTCCACCTTCAGGACTTTAAAGTCCCTTACGTTTCGCTTGTGCAGTTGAAAAAGCCTGCTGAGTAGATGAAATGTCGTCTAAATAGTTTCCAGTCACTGCATTTGTGCTGTCAACTTCAAATCGTCTGGATTCTCATATTTGCTACTGCAGTACCGACAGGAAGATCATGGAATGCTGCTTCTTGAACTGGTACCAGTATAGATATACTGCACAAGAGAAATTATAAGGATGATCAATTTTCCAGTTGATTCAAATAACAAATTCGGGCTTATTCCTCGAGTAGGAACCATATATAATCATAAATCTTATTAATCACCAGATGACCAGCTGCATACTACCATTGCGCAGGTGGCTTACCATAATGCTGTTTCATCTTTTTCTGGAATGTAGAACAATCTCTCATGCAAGAAGCAGTTGTAGACAGAGAAGGATAATTTCACCTAGTTAAACCTCTATTAAATTTGATAAATGACTACGTACGCTCATAAAAATGGCAAGGTGCCAACAATATGGTTAGACATTGATTGGTGCCAACAATATGGTTAGACATTGATTGGTGCCAACAATATGGTAAGACATTGATTGGTGCCAACAATATGGTTAGACATTGATTGGTGCCAACAATATGGTTAGACATTGATTGGTGCCAACAATATGGTTAGACATTGATTGGTGCCAACAATATGGTTAGACATTGATTGGTGCCAACAATATGGTTAGACATTGATTGGTGCCAACAATATGGTTAGACATTGATTGGTGCCAACAATATGGTAAGACACTGATTCGTGCCAACAATATGGTAAGACATTGATTGGTGCCAACAATATGGTAAGACACTGATTCGTGCCAACAATATGGTTAGACATCGATTGGTGCCAACAATATGGTAAGACACTGATTCGTGCCAACAATATGGTAAGACATTGATTGGTGCCAACAATATGGTAAGACACTGATTCGTGCCAACAATATGGTAAGACATTGATTGGTGCCAACAATATGGTAAGACACTGATTCGTGCCAACAATATGGTAAGACACTGATTCGTGCCAACAATATGGTAAGACACTGATTCGTGCCAACAATATGGTAAGACATTGATTGGTGCCAACAATATGGTAAGACACTGATTCGTGCCAACAATATGGTAAGACACTGATTAATCACCATGACTATAGTATAATATTTCACCATAATATACTATAATATTTCACTATATTATAATATTTCACCATGTAGTATACTAAATACGATCAATGTGTGGTAACACATTGTACAATGAAGACTCCTCCCAAGTCAGTGTCTTGTAGCCTCGTAGCCATAAATCAGTTCGAAATGGTTGTCTTGAGGATTTTTCCCACTTTCCCCACACAGCAAATAATAACAACTTAACACCCTCATTCCAACCTTGATAATGCTCTTCACAATAAGCTGTCATCTTTGTTTTAAGTATCTGATGAAACTGTTGTCAAGTCTGCGCTACTGTTGATGATTAGATTTTAGATTTTGCCACCGAAGTGGCTAGTTTATTGTGCACCCCATATCCATCCTGTGGACGGTAGCGCGAGAGCATGTGGATACACAAAAGGCCTAGGAACTAGGCCCCAAAGGGTTAACAGGAATACATATGGATTTATATCTACATATCTATAGTTCACTTATCTGTTACAAGCAAATTTAGGAAATTTGCTTAGTATATCTGGTATCTTATTTTCATTAATAAGATATCTTGACATGTCACATAGGTTATTATACTGTCTGTCTCTGTATTCCTCAATAAGTGGACAATTAAGCACATAGTGTTCAAGAGAGTGACCATATGCCTGAGGGAGTACATACAACAAAAGAAACAACAAGGTGAAATAATGCTTCACTAGAAATCTTAGAGGAAAAGTCTGAATCTTGATTTGACTGTATTTTCTGGGAAGTCCAGCTGGAGAGAGGAATTTTACCAGTGTGATAAATGGTTTTCAAAACCGACGAGTTGAAGACTGAGACACTTATGCAATATATGAGAATCTTTATTAAGGAGACGTTTCGCCACACAGTGGCTGAGAGACTGATTACCTCAAACTCCTCCTCTCCTTACCCTTTTCCGCTTTGTATTGGGGTGATGAAGCCACTGTGTGGCGAAACGTTTCCTTAATAAAGATTCCCATATGTTGCGTAAGTGTCTCAGTTTTCAGTTTCACCAGTGCACGAACTAATGCTTGAGTATTTATTTTCCTTAGATACTGATTTTCTAATTTTATGCAAGGCAACGGGTCCACACAATCTATAAGTAATCTGAAGAATGGTTCACTAAATGCTGGTATCAGTAACAAGAGAACACTTTTTTCCTCGTTAGGTTTGCCAACAAATTGACATTTATTGCTCTTCTTTACATGCGAATTCACTGTTGGGAACATGTGTGGCCACAAGAAAAATCTGGCATTCTTGCCACGTGTATTCTTGACATTTAAATGTTCACCATCATCACATCACTACCACCACCACTGTTACAAAATGCAACATTAGTAAAGACATTTTTCAGAGAACACTAGAAGGTCAGCTTATTGATCCCCCTCTATCACCTAATCTGTTTCTGTCTTTGTAATAGTTCGTTCGTTACTCTGCACTCAAAAACCAGTTGTCCTGTACTTAGGGTGATCTGTACTTAGCTTTGGGTTATCTGTACTTAGTTCTGTGACGATGTGTCTAGTGTACTGTCTGTGAATCTGAACCAAGATGACCTCCGTTGAACAACTGTACCAACAGCTTAAGGAGGAGCTTAGGGTGGCTAAGCTCGAGATACGGCGATTGACGGAGGAAAACAAGAGGATTCGTAGTAATCCTCCTGTTGTGAATCTTCAAGTCAAGGAAGGAACGTGGACAGTTACCGGACATCATGGAACGAAGCTAGGGATCAAGAGGACGGATGGAGAGGTAGAAACGACGAAGAACCAGGAGGCTACTGTGGAAACTTCTAACCCATTCTTCGTTCTACCCGACGAATGTGAGTCGATTACTGTGAATGTCACGACAAAGAACAACAAGGAAGGTAAGAACATTGTGCTTGTCGGGGAATGTCAGATTAGGTACAGGTATAGGGCCTTCTGCTTGAAGGATAGGATTAGGAAACAGAGGGTTTGCTTTTCTGGGGCTGGGATGGAGAATATCGTTAGCCGGCTTGATAACATCATGAACGGTAATGGGATCAATCCTATTATTTACCTCAGTGCTGGAGGCAATGATGTATAGGACAGTAATAGACATAATTAGGAAGAAGGAAGGGTGCCCTTTTACATGTGGCATTTTGCCAAGAAGGGGTGTTGGAAATGAATGGTTGCCCAGAGCAATTGGTATTAATTGTTGGCTGGACAAACACTGTAATGATAATGCAGTCCCATTCATTGACAACTGGGACCACTTCTACAGTAGAAATGACATGAATACCAGGGATGGGGTTCACTTATCCAGGGTAGGTGTGAGTTTTCTTGCTAGTTCAGTTGAGGATGTTGTTAGGACTTTAAACTAGGATTAGAGGTACACGTTTAGGAATGGAAAATAATTATTGTGGAAATTTTGACTTAAGCTTTAATATTACGAATCTTCATAATAACAGTCATCGAAGAAGAAAAAACATATTAATGTATTTTATGCTTATAGTCGAAGTGTCAGAAATAAAATTTATGAATTACATTCGGTAGCGTGTGCTGGGAACTTTGATGTCATTACAGTTATTGAAACATGGTATAATTTAAAGAGTCAAGAAATGATTGCTGAGTGTTATATTCAAAGGTTTAAGTTGCTTCATATAGACAGAT
Source organism: Cherax quadricarinatus (assembly GCF_038502225.1). Taxonomy (NCBI): domain Eukaryota; kingdom Metazoa; phylum Arthropoda; class Malacostraca; order Decapoda; family Parastacidae; genus Cherax; species Cherax quadricarinatus. Next base: position 49,451,442 of record NC_091293.1, read on the forward strand.
ATAACGGGAAAGGGGGTGGAGTTTCATCATATGCACAATAAAATATAAATTGTTGCATAAAAACAGGTATAAAATAGATTAGTAACAGAATATGTGTGGGTAGAATTTCTGAAAAGTCAAGAAAAACTTATTTTAGGTGTGGTATATCATCCTCCTGGCTAAGAAAAAGATAGAGGGAGACTTCTTTAGGACGAAATTGTTAGGCCTTCTAGACACGACAACATAGTAATAGTGGGAGATTTTTAACTTTAGTCAAATTGACTGGACTTCTTTGACTGGTAATCTTGAGTCCAGTGACTTTATGGAAGTAGTTCAGGACTGTTTTCTGAAACAGTGTGTAACAGAGCCTACCAGGGATAATAATTTGCTTGACCTAGTCTTATCAAATAAAGAAACTCTCGTAAATAATCTGTAGATCACTGAGGAACTTGGCTCAATTAATTACTAATGATGTATAAAGCTGTAGTATAACCGCTGGACTTCTGTTACTTACACTTCTTGATATGTGGTAAAAGACACTTATGTACAGTTCAGGACATTTATTAAACGAAACGTTTCACCACGAGTGACTTCTTCAGTCCTAATGAAGAAGCCACTCGTGGCGAAACGCATCCTTTAATAAATGTCCCGAACTGTAAGTGAGTGTCTTTTACCACATCTCGTCGGTATCATCATACCATTTCTTCATTTCTTGATATAAATCCCAGTAATCTATTTGCCTTATTACGTACGCTTAGACATTGCTGTCTTGGTTTAAGATTGCTGTTCACCATAACCTCCACGTTCTTTTCCTCATTCTGTACAGCTAAGTTCTGCATTATTTAGGTGATAAGTGCTAGGGTTATGAACATTCCCGAGCTTCAAAACTTTGCATTTATCTACATTGAACTGCATCTGCCACTTTCCTGACCACAAATTGAGTTTGTCTAAATCATCCTCCTGAAGTTCCGTGAGATCTACGTCTGAATCGATTATCCTGCCTATCTTCGTGTCATCAGCGAATTTGCTCATATCACTTGTAATTCTCTCGTCAAGGTCATTGATATATATTATAAACAACAACAGGCCTAAAACTGATGCCTGTGGAACGCCACTTGTTACAGATCCCCACTCAGATTTAACCCCATTTGTGCACACTCTCTGCTTCCCGTTGGTGAGCCATGACTCGATCCATGACAGCATTTTTCCCCCAATGTCATGAGCTGCCACTTTCTTTATCAGTCTCTCGTGCGGTACTCTATCAAAAACCTTACTAAAATCCAAATAAACAATATCGAGTTCCTTTTTGTGATCAATAACCTCAAATGCTTTACTGAAGAAAGTTAGTAAATTAGTTAGGCAGGAATGGCCCCCCGTGAATCCATGTTGAGTATCATTAATCAAATTATGTTTATCAAGATGACTTCTTATAATATCACTTATAATTGACTATAGTAATTTGCCTACATTAGAGGTCAGGCTTATTGGCCGGTAATTTGACGGTAATGACGTGTCCCCTACCACCATCACAACCACTACTCCTCTGCCACCACCATTACCACCAAACCACTACAACAATCACCACCACTACCACAGCAATAACCACCACTACAACGATTTTGAATATTAAAATGGTGTAAAATACCGACAGGTTGTTAGTTAAGACACATATGCAACAGCTAGGTATCTTTATTTCGAAACGTTTCGCCTACACAGTAGGCTTCATCAGTCGAGTGCAGAAAAGTTAGTAGAAGTAGAAGAGATGTGAACTCGATGTAATCAGTCCATTATCCTTGAAGACGTAGTTTTGAGGTGGTCAGTCCCTCAGCCTCTTGAAGAGTATTGTTCCATAGTCTGAAACAATGTAAAGTTGAAGTGACAGTATGGAACCTTATATAATGTTAGGAGGTGAGATGTAGGCCACTAGTAGAAGAAAGAATGTAATCATTGAGAGGTTAGGTCCCTCTCAAATCCAACTATTCTTACTTGCAGAAGTTGTCCAAGTTGTTTTCTCTTCTGTACCAAGATACCATTGTGTTGCATATGTGTCTTACCTAACAACCTGTCGGTATTTTATACCAATTTAATATTCACTCTGTCAGACACTGCAACACAATGGTATCTTGGTACAGAAGAGAAAACCCCTTGGACAACTTCTACAAGTGAGAATGGTTGGATTTGAGAGGGACGTCACCTCTCAATGATTACATTCTTTCTTCAACTAGTGGCCTACATCTCACCTCCTAACATTATATAAGGCTCCATACTGTCACTTCAACTTCACATTGTTTCAGACTTTGGAACAATACTCTTCAAGAGGCTGAGGGACTGACCACCTCAAAACTACGTCTTCAAGGATAATGGACTGATTATATGTCTTCACATCTCTTCTGTTTCTACTAACTTTTCTGTACTCGACTGAAGAAGCCTACTGTGTAGGCGAAACGTTTCGAAATAAATATATATCTAATTATTGCGAAAGTGTCTTACCTAACTACGACCATTACTACCGCCACCACAACTGCAACTACCACTACAACAACCACTACAACCACCGCACAACCACCACTACAACCAACACTGCTCAAGACGACCGATTACGCTGCCTTAGGTAAGCTCCAGGATCAGGCTGGTGCACCAGGTTGTAATTTCTTGAGTGGCAAACTTTGTTCCGAGCTATTATTTCCTCCCTGGAGGTCCTAGTGAGACTTGAGTAAGCTCCATCTGAAAGTTACGATGGAGGCAGCATTAGCCTATCTCTGAGTGAGGAGGATAAACATAATGTACACAGTAGCACTCTTTGGCCCACACATTTGTGTTCATTGTAGCTCAGCAGTGCCAGCGTACTTATCTAATTGTTCTTGTATATTTCTTGTTGTGTGGGTCGAGTTTTAGCTCCTGGCCCAACCTTTCAATTTCCAAGAATTCCTCCCTCATAATCTCATAGGTACTTTCGTATCTGTACATGAATGGTATACAGTACCGACAAGATGAAAATTAAGACATATGTGCAACATCTGAGTATCTTTAATGTGGATGTTTCGCCATCCAGTGGCTTTATCAATACAAATTATCGGACATGAATAAGGTAATCAACCCATCAGCCTTGTAGTTGGTATGAAGAGCACCGTAGTCGCTAAGATTCTGGCCAGAATCTTCACCATCTCCCCACGTTTTATGTACCCTCCCCACCCCCCATCCCATCTTCCTCACCCTCTCCTACTCTCGGATTGCCTCCGCTCCTCGCGTCAAGTTTGGGGGTTGCCATTTGTTTTTTAGTATTAGTGGTATATCTCGGAGGGTGCTCTCCAACTCCTCTGATCAAGATCACCATGATTGTTTCAGACTGGAGGAAATGGAATGCGACTTCCTTTGATTTATGCGTTAACAAACTTAGACGTAATATGTTTTATTCATAAGGGCGTTTTTATCTCCTGAATTTCAGCTAAACACCAAGATGTTATTAGCTAGCAAGAGGTAAGTGGGTTGCGACCTTTTAGAGCTCCTGGTAAGGTTTTACCAACAAATGGTATGTAAACCTATTAGAGGTGAATCAATATACAAATTCATTTTTCCAACTTCATTTATAAAAATATGCATAAAGCAGAGGTGAATCAATACACAAAATCATTTTCTTACATTTTATCATAATACCTAATACAAATGTTTTACATAACACGTCAAACTCCTTTCTTACAGATAATTATATACGATAACTTGTAAGGTCTTTCCAGGGTATTACGAATCCCGAATAACTCAGAAGTTAGTCTTACCATAGAAGTGTTATAATTCCTGGGTCTACCTTTTGCTTCCCATTAAGTTCCCGGTGTCTGGGTCTCACCTTTTATAATCTTTTAGATCACCAGGTGACCTATAAGCTTTACCACCAAGTGATACGCTAACCTAACATTTTTTTTTGCGGGTTAACGTTAAATAACTCATGATGACATAAATTATTCAACTTTTTTGCGATTTTTTTCTCCTTGTAATATTTTCTATTTTCCACTTTTTATGCTAAACACTAACCCTAGAGCTACATCAAACGATACAAATGTTATACGTAATACAAATTTTACGGATAATACAACATTTTACAATTTTCACAGTTTTTCACTAATAACAAACTATGTTTATCTTTCGTCACAACACCTTAAGTCACAGTATATAACATCGTGAAACACTTCCAACACGTTCCTTATGTGTCACAGCTTTTACTTACAACTCTTACCAACAACATTCACAAAAACAGTGATTATAACACGCGACTTCCGTGGTACAACAGCGTCAGCATCTGCTCCCTCGCGTTTTGCAGCTAAAATGGTGGCTCTAATTCTTTTATACCCTCTAAAGAGAGGGTTGTCTATTAATTTTTGTCATATGGCACGTGGTAGCAAACATAAAAACAATTTTCAACCTTATGAGTTCTTCTACCAGACAGGAGTAGACACAGATGTATTCCCCCCCTCCTGCCAAAAACGATTAATCATTTTTCACTCACCCTCTCTTCTCTGCAGGGGGACACTCCCGCTGCTAGCCGCAAATTTCATATGTTCTGTAACTTGAGACTCTACTCCCCTTTCATTGCGGTCACAGACCTCTACCCACGCAGACTTCCAAGACCTAAAATTTCCCTGTTTCCTCTATAAGATATCTGTTACATCACTCAGTGTATTGTTCTCTACACCACACCCTGCATGAACACGTGGAAAATCATTAATACACTGTCATGGCACTGCAAGGGTCGCTTCCGCTTCTAACCGCAAATTTCATACGCTCTGTAACTTGAGATTCTGCGCTCCTCTCTTCTACACAGGGGGTTGCTTAAGTCCCAGGTCTCTACAAGACATTTGTTACGTCACTCAATATACCACGAATACAGTTCCTATGCCTAACTCTCTTGGAATCTTAAGTCAATATAAATTTCTTATTTCCTCAAAATTCTTACAACTTATAATAGTCACCCTTCACTAGTTTATTTACCACCTTGTATATCTCAAGATAACCCAAATTTGTACTTTTTTTGGCCGGTATTTTCACAGAGTACCTTTACCACTGTCTCTCCTCAATCTCTCACAGAACACTAGTGTTACATACATTTCTCTGCTTTGAAAAATCATTACACAGTTTTCACTAACTTGCATAACACCATCCTAACATCTATCAAAATTACAACATGAATTTATATACATTTCACACTGTCTCCTCTCACATAACTAGAGATACACCCTCCCTTTCAAACTACACTCACACTCATATGCCTTCATTATACACAACATCCATATATTACATAGTTATCTCAAACCTCAATTCTTTAAATTTTTCAATAAATATTTTATAGATGTCATATATAGTATTTTACTTTTGGATACTTTCAAAATTCCTTTGGGATACTTTCAAAATTTCTTTGGGATACTTTCAAAACTCCTTTGGGATACTTTCAAAATTCCTTTGGGATTCGAGACCAGATTCGGGACCATTCCTTCCAGGATTTTCCAAGTGTAGATTATGATATATCTCTCTCTCCTACGTTCCAACGAGTATACGAGATACTTTCAAAATTACTTTGGGATACTTTCAACATTACTTTGCTGCACTTTCAAATATACTTTCGACTAGCGATTTTTGTTGTTGTGGGGTGTTGTTAGCATTCTACCAAGAGGTAAATTAAAGTTATTCAACTCTGTTACATTCTATATTGATAATCTATAAGTTGGTAAGTTTTTGCAGAATTTGATCTCTAGTTACATTGATAAGTTATATGGAAAGAATTGATGTAAAAGTCGTCATGTGTTAAATATTTTATTAAACACTTTCCTGCTCATTTTTAGGCATCCACTTAGGAAATAGTATCTAAAAATAAGCACAAAACCCCTAAAATATTATAGGCTGTCACCTCTCCTTACAGCTACGGTTTTCATCGTAATAACAAATATTACTGCTTACAGTTATTATATAATAACTAGACAATCGACAACCTTCTCTGATTAATTTACATTATGTTCTTAAGACTATAACGCTACAACTTTATGCTTTTTTTAAGAATATAATGCTACAACATTATGTTTTTAAGAATATAACTATTATGGGCACAGGTGTAGAGTGTTTGTCTGCACACCTTATCGTAGCACAATAACTCATTAGGAACAAGCAATAAGGCAGCCAAGAGAATATGTGATTGTAATTCCTTCACCATAACAAGCTGGTTTTTACGGTGTATATAGCCTGTGTACAGTATTTACAATGTACAACAAGGCGAATGCGGTCACAAGACACGGTGAGAACTTTAGTGACCAGCTGGGAAGGCAAGTCTGTCAAAACTGCTTCACAGCATCCCACGTCGCTTTACAGCTTTGGCGGACTTCCTTGCGACTGGTGGATTGAACCAACGTACTGGTATAACGGTGGTGTGTGACATATGCCAAATAAAATATAACATACTCTTAGCATGCCCCAATAATGCCATACTTAACATTATGTTCATAAGAATACAACACTACAACATAAGAATGCAACAACGAGGCTTTTTTTTTTTTAAATATGTGTCCCTCTCACATTCCCTTTGCGTATTAAACTGATGCATTTATATTTACCCTGACTTTTACCCCTACCAAGAAATAAGTGAACCTATGACAGGATTCAAAGCTGACAGGGTTTTTAGGCGCCCTTATCAAGCACCCAAATAGTTACTGCTAGCAGTTATTATTATTATTATAATCATGGGGAGCGCTAAACCCGTAGGATTATACAGCACACGTGGGGGAAGGTATTCAGGATAAATTCAGGGAACCGGAGCACAGATCCAATTCCCTAGATCAAGAACCCCTCACCAGCATCAAGGAACCTCCCTTTGAGGGGATTACTGCTAGCAGCAGTAAGAATGTTTATACACATACACGTACAAATACAAATAGATACACATACAATTAGACAGATCTACACTTTGAGGAAGTTATTAGTAGAAAATATAGTATAACAACCAAAAAAAATCACATCTTGAAACTCTGAGTAGCCTGCAACTGTAGTAACAAATGGGCTTCTGCATGTATTATGTGCAACTTCTGTGGGAAATGGGCCCATGCATCTTGTGCAGATATTCAGGAATCATCTACAAGTGATATTAAACCAGGGAAGTGTTTTTGGGTATGCCCAAATGAGAACCAACTGTGGAAAAAACATTGGTATTAAGAGACGGAAACATCACAAAAGCCTAAATAGAAAACCTGACAGCATTCTATAACAGATGGGAAAATAAAAGAACTAGGCCAGATAATGCTATCACCCCTGGTGCAGATGCTGCCCTGGTAGACAGTTACTCTAAGGATGCAGAAATGAAAGTTGGCAACCAGGAGGGAAACAGAAGCTCTAGTGGGGAAACAGGTATAGACAAGGACATGCAAAACCTAGTATTACAAACTAGCAATACCACTGGAGATAATAAACAAGGGGATGCCCCATGGAATAGTGAAGATAAAATACCAGGAATAGCTGGTGAAGGCACCATTGTTAGTACTAGTGCTGAAGAGACAGAAAAACACGCATCAGTAGAGAATGCAGTCACAAAAATCCAAGGCAAGCACAAACCAGACCTATGCAAATTCTATGCATTAGGTATCAGCAGGCATGGAATATCTGGAAAAACAGATGCCACATGCAACTTTGACCACTCCAGAAAATGTCGTGCCCAAATGACAACAGGAAAATGCAACCTTCCTTCCTGTAAGCTTTTCCACCCTGAAATGTGTCACTCCTCATTTGTCAGGCACACCACCTAAAGGGGACAAGAAGATACAGAACATCCAGACCATGGGAAAACCTGGGTAGCCACAACCACTCCAGAGAGAGAGCTTTTTTAGCACCAGGAGGAAAAAAAAGCTGGCAGGAAATGACAGAAATCGTACATCAACTAAGATCAAAAGAAGACCCCCATATCACCAATACAACGACATTCATCTTTGCAAATATACAAGGTCAAAAGCCAGCAACAAACAATAAAATACCTTTCATCCGTGAAATGCTTAGAGAGTCAAACGCAATGTTCACGGTTTTCACAGAGACCAACATAAAGGATCACCTTGACAATGAAATCTGGATCCCGGGTTATTACCTATACAGATGCGACAGAGTGAACAGGTAAAAGGGGATGGGGTTGACCTGTATGTCACAGAGTCATTTATATGCTCACAACTACTAAATACCTCATGATGTAGCTGAAATTTTGGCAGTAAAGATCGAGAACCAAAACCTGGTCATTGTGGTATACAAGTCTCCGAATGCAACTTCCCAACAATTCCAGGAACAGCTTTAGAAAATCGATTACTGTCATGAAAATCTTCCAGCTCCTGCCCCCAACATCTTCCTCCTGAGGGATTTCAACCTAAGGCACCTAAAATGGAGGAATGTAGCAAATAATGCTGTAGCAGCTCAGATGAAAACTCGCACACACACGAGCTTTTAAATCAATGCACCAAATTCACCTTAAACCAGCAAATAATAGAGCCAACAAGATTGGAGAACATACTGGACCTCACCTTACTAACAATGATGATCTGATACGAAATATTACCATATCAAAAACAATATACTCAGATCAGAACATAGCAGAGGTTCAGACATGAATGTGTGGAGCCCTAGGCCAACAAAATGTGATCAGTCACGAGGAAGCCTTCACCAAATTCAACTTCAATAACAAAAACATAAGGTGGGACCAAGTAAACCAGGCCCTAAATGATATAAACTTGGAAGACAGCACGTACCCACACCTATGCCTAGAACAAATTATCTCTATGGCACTCGAGGTATGCTCAAGCAATATTCCTTTGAGGAAAAGAAAGAGAAGATGTAAACTAGGAAGAGAAAGGCACTCCCTATACAGGCGTAGGCAAAGAATAACAGAGCGGCTAAAAGAGGCCAATTTATCTGTAATACGTAGGAAGACACTGGTCAGAGAAATAGCAAACATCGAACTAGAGCTGAAGGAATCTTACAGGAGTCAAGAAACGCGGGAAGAACTAAAAGCCATAAATGAAATTTAAAGGAACCCAATATATTTCTTTTCTTATGCCAAATCAAAGTCGAGAACAACATCCAGTATTGGGCCACTACTAAGACGAGATGGGTCCTATACAAATGACAGCAAGAAAATGAATGAGCTACTAAAGTCCTATTATGACTCGGTTTTTAGCGAGCTGCTAACCAGATTTAGAGTCGAAGACCTAAATGAATTTTTTGTGAGAGGGACACAGAATTTGGTAGCCTATCTGATATTATCCTGACGCCAAATGACTTTGAAAAGGCAATAAATGACATGCCCATGCACTCTGCCCCAGGCCCAGACTCGTGGAACTCCGTGTTCATCAAGAACTGCAAGAAGCCCCTTTCATGTGTTTTTAACATCCAATGGGAGGGAGCATGGACACAGGGTTCGTCCCACAGCTGCTAAAAACAACAGACATAACCCCACTCCACAAAGAGGGCAGTAAAGCAATAGCAAAGAACTACAGAGCGATAGCGCTACCATCTCATATCATAAAAATCTTTGAAAAGTTTCTATGAAGTAACATCACTACCCATCTAGACACCCATCGGTCACACAACCCAGGTGTGTGTATCCATATGCTCTTGCGCTACCGTCCACAGGATGGATGTGGGGTGCGCAATAAACTATCTACTTCGGTGGCAAAATCTCTAAATCTGGTGTGTGAAATATCTCTCAGTAAAGATACCCAAGTATTGTAAAGTCCCTGGTGAGCGAAATATCTCTCAATAAAGATACCCAGGTATTGCATGTGCCTTATTCACTCCAGTCGCTTACGTACTTCAGAGAGTAATAAAACGATTGCACACACATCAGGGAACGGGTGGGGCTTGAGTTCAAGCTTGAGTTCAAGCCCCACCCGTCCCCTGGTTTGTTATTCGGTGTATGTGCATCTTCCCGGATTTGATCAGAACTATACTCGTTATTCTGTGTGTGTGTGAGAGGTGTTTAGCGAATCTGCCTCACTACTCTGTACTCACAGTGTTGTCATGACTCTTTCCAATATTATTATTATTATTATTATTATTATTATTATTATTATTATTATTATTATTATTATTATTATTATTATTATTATTATTATTATTACTCTGGTCAACACTCATTTTCGGGCCAATGATATTACACCTATTTTAGGGTACGTTTGTGGTGTTGATTAGGAATATGTCATCTGTTTTGCTTGATTGGCTCTAGTTTTTATAAATTTGGTCTCCCATTAAAAAACATAAAAGATGTGAAAAATATATATATCAGGCTGAGCTAACATACAAATCGCAATGAAATTATTTTTAGATCTTGCAAAGTCAAATCATGCAATACACACTAGCATGTTATTGCAGTATACAAGATGTTATTGCAGTATACTAGATATTTTTGCAGTATACAAAATCTTCATTTTGGATGAAGTAAGCAAGGAGTTCAACCTCTCTTGCCCGATAAGTTGCTATTTTAACTTCTTGTTGAAGACTGTTCATTTGTTTCAGTCTGGATGCTAAAAGTTCAGATGCTTTGGCAGACACAAGTCACGTATCAGATCATTGAGTTCTTCTTGTGAGAACTGCTTTTGTGTTTACTTCATATTCACTTCCACTGTTATCACTTGTGTTACATCCTAAACCGTGAGTTTCTTCAATATCTGACAACGGAAGGTCAGGCAATATTGTAAACACTAGTATGGGAACATCTTCGCTGTGTAACACAAGTCTTGTGCTGACTCCAAATCAAGATATTCCCATTTGACTTTCTTATATCGATTGAAATCTCTCACATTACATAAATAACAATAGCCGTGGTGGTTTTACAGCTCTCTCTACACCACAGGCACATCGAAGCTTAAACTTTTCCTTTGCTTATTTTTCCACTGTCATAAGCAATCTACACAGGTTTTACAAACCATATGGGGAACCCAAGACTTGTCTTGTTCTCCAAACACCACTCCAAAAAAAAGCAAGATAAGTTTTACGAAATCTGTGATGCTTTTCTTTGTTTTTGCAAAGAGTATTCGCCACAAACATAGCAAAATGTATTGAGATAGTTTAAGCAGACTCTTCTTGAAGATCTCATGATTATACGGAAAAAAAATAACAAAATAAAGTTTAGAGTATTGTCACGTGGTCGTTGTTAGGTAAGACACATATGCAACAGTTAGGTATCTTTATATCGAAATAAAGATACCTAACTGTTGCATATGTGTCTTACCTAACAACCTGTCGGTATTTTATACCATTTTATTGTTCACGTGGTCGTTGTTGATACAGATCATTTCATTAAATATTAAATCATTTAAAAACGAGGATAGGTAAGCAATATCTCACAAACTAGAGGCAATTTGAAAAACTATTGTCATTTTCGAATTCAGCAACCCAAAAATACCCCAAATACCTTCAAATATCTTTGGCAACAATTATTTTTGTTGACCAGTGTTATTATTACTATTATTATTATTATTATTATTATTATTATTATTATTATTAAAAATGGAAGAGGCTACACAGTGTTTGAGGCAAAGGGAGTAATCAGGCTTGATCCATGAAAGGGGAGGGTAGCTACAGTTTCTTTCATCTAGGTATCCTCATCGACTGGTTCCCATTGCCATAACCTTGCATTTGCAGGAATTGAATTTCAGTAGCCTCTTATCGGAATAATCCTGCAGTTTATTGGGATAATCTTTTAGACTCTCCCTGTCATTTTCAGTTTTTGTTGTCATTATTTTCACATCATGTAGGAATATGGATACTTAGAATTCTGCCTCCTCTGGAATGTCATATATATGAATATATATATATATATATATATATATATATATATATATATATATATATATATATATATATATATATACCGGTCAGCAACGTTACTACTAATGTTTCAGTAATTTTCGACAGAAAACTGGCTAAAATTTCTACCAGTTCATCAACTACTGTTAGGAACCCGATACGAAAACCCAAGTATGATTCTGGCACAGGTGCAGAAATATACACTATACCATGTGGTGGGTGTGACGAAGTATATGTGGGGGGAACAGCCAGATCTCTGGACATTAGGATCACCGAACACAAACATACTTTCAGAAATGATGACCATAAAAACGCGTGTGTTTAACATAGGGACGATGTTGGACACCTCGTGAAATTCAGTGACGCTGTAAAATAACGCTATAAAGCAAAAGTCCGGTAGTTACAGTATCTCAAAATTGATAATTAACAGGATATTACCCATTCTGGAAACTGCTGTAACATGATATCAAGAGGTCCCTCTGTAGCCATCCGTCACACCACCTTAGTTCCACTACTACTACTACTACTACTACTATTACTACCACTATTATTACTACTACTACTACTACTACTATTACTACCACTACTACTACTACTACTACTACTACTACTACTACTACTACTACTACTACTACTACTACTACTACTACTGCTGTTGCTACTACTACTAATACTACTACTATTACCACCTCTATTCACGCTTCACGTCGCCTAAATCCTGCCATTATATATAGGCGTTTTCTTAGTTTTCTCTGTATTAGGACTGATGAAGTCACTCGTGGCGAAACGTTTCCCTTAATAAATCCTGAACTGTACATAAGTGTCTTTTTCCACACATATTAGCTTGTCAATAAACCTAGGGATCCTTAACCTAACCTTATCAAATCCTGTGTAAAAACAAAGGGAGGGGGGGGGTTGGAAAGACTAGACCTCAGTCACGTCACAACACTCAACTCTGTGAAACACAACTGATACTCTACTCAAGCATTAAGGTGTTTTATAAATTATTCCAATATACATAAACCAAAAGAAATATTCATATTATTTTCAAAACTACTTTTTTTTATGAAACATGATTCTATTATATTCCTGTCGACCATGGAATTGCTTGATACAACTTTCTCCAATTGAAAATAAATTGGATGGTTAAAATCTCTCACATGAATAAACAGAGCATTAGAATACTGTCCACTTCTAATGCTATATTTATGTTGTTTTAATCTTAGTTCAAGACTTTTACCATGACTCACGAAATCGTAATGAAACGATTGTCGAAAATAAGAAAAAGTTTTGGAGTGAGATTAACAAGCTAAGGAAGCCTAGAGAACAAATGGATTTGTCAGTTAAAAATAGGAGAGGAGAGCTATTAAATGGAGAGTTAGAGGTATTGGGAGGATGGAGGGAATATTTTGAGGAATTGTTAAATGTTGATGAAGAAAGGGAAGCTGTGATTTCGTGTATAGGGCAAGGAGGAATTACATCTTGTAGGAGTAAGGAAGAGCCAGTTGTGAGTGTGGGGGAACTTCGTGAGGCAGTAGGTAAAATTAAAGGATTGGTAAAGCAGCTGGAATTGATGGGATGAAGATAGAAATGTTAAAAGCAGGTGGGGATATAGTTTTGGTGTGGATGGTGCTATTATTTAATAAATGTATGGAAGTGGGTAAGGAACCTAGGGATTGGCAGAGAGCATGCATAGTTCCTTTGTATGAAGGCAAAGGGGACAAAAGAGAGTGCAAAAATTATACGGGAATAAGTCTGTTGAGCATACCTGGTAAAGTGTATGGTAGAGTTATTATTGAAAAAATTAAGAGTAAGACGGAGAATAGGATAGCAGATGAACAAGGAGGCTTTAGGAAAGGTAGAGGGTGTGTGGACCAGGTGTTTACAGTGAAACATATAAGTGAATAGTATTTAGATAAGGCTAAAGAGGTTTTTGTGGCATTTATGGATTTAAAAAAGGCGTATGACAGGGTGGATAGGGGGGCAATGTGGCAGATGCTGCAGGTGTATGGTATAGGAGGTAGGTTACTGAAAGCAGTGAAGAGTTTTTACGAGGATAGTGAGGCTCAAGTTAGAGTATGTAGGAAAGAGGGAGATTATTTCCCAGTAAAAGTAGGCCTTAGACAAGGATATGTGATGTCACCGTGGTTGTTTAATATATTTATAGATGGGGTTGTAAGAGAAGTAAATGCGAGGGTCTTGGCAAGAGGCGTGGAGTTAAAAGATAAAGAATCACACATAAAGTGGGAGTTGTCACAGTTGCTCTTTGCTGATGACACTGTGCTCTTGGGAGATTCTAAAGAGAAGTTGCAGAGGTTGGTGGATGAATTTGGTAGGGTATGTAAAAGAAGAAATTTAAAAGTGAATATAGGAAAGAGTAAGGTTATGAGGATAACAAAAAGATTAGGTGATGAAAGACTGGATGTCAGATTGGAGGGAGAGAGTATGGAGGTGAGTGTATTCAGATATTTGGAAGTGGACGTGTCAGCGGATGGATCTATGAAAGATGAGGTGAATCATAGAACTGATGAGGGGAAATGGGTGAGCGGTGCACTTAGGAGTCTGTGGAGACAAAGAACTTTGTCCTTGGAGGCAAAGAGGGGAATGTATGAGAGTATAGTTTTACCAACGCTCTTATATGGGTGTGAAGCATGGGTGATGAATGTTGCAGCGAGGAGAAGGCTGGAGGCAGTGGAGATATCATGTCTGAGGGCAATGTGTGGTGTGAATATAATGCAGAGAATTCGTAGTTTGGAAGTTAGGAGGAGGTGTGGGATTGCCATAACTGTTGTCCAGAGGGCTGAGGAAGGGTTGTTGAGGTGGTTCGGGCATGTAGAGAGAATGGAGCGAAACAGAATGACTTCAAGAGTGTATCAGTCTGTAGCGGAAGGAAGGCAGGGTAGGGGTCGGCCTAGGAAAGGTTGGTGGGAGGGGGCATAGGAGGTTTTGTGTGCGAGGGGCTTGGACTTCCAGCGGGCATGCGTGAGCGTGTTTGATAGGAGTGAATGGAGACAAATGGTTTTTAATACTTGACGTGCTGTTGGAGTGTGAGCAAAGTAACATTTATGAAGGTATTCGGGGAAACAGGCAGGCCGGACTTGAGTCTTGGAGATGGGAAGTACAGTGCCTGCACTCTGAAGGAGGGGTGTTAATGTTGCAGTTTAAAAACTGTAGTGTAAAACACCCTTCTGGCAAGACAGTGGTGGAGTGAATGATGGTGAAAGTTTTTCTTTTTCGGGCCACCCTGCCTTGGTGGGAATCGGCCAGTGTGTTAATAAAAAAAAGTAATAACGATTGCAAGCAAACCATACAACGGGCGGGATTTGAACCCGCGGTCAGAGAGTTTCAAAACTCCAGACCGTCGCGTTAGCCACTGGGCCAGCTACTCACAATAAGATTCATCCTACTAGGTATATTTATACACCATAAGAAGGTTAGCATAGGCACTACTATGACCACAAATGCAAGTTTTTACAGACGAATCTCCAGCTAGCGTGGCAGTGACAAGTCCCCTCAAAGCCGTCAGCATGACTCACGAAAACGTAATGACACGATTGCAAACAAACCATTCCATCTTACTGTGGCTAGCTGGCCCAGTGGCTAACGCGACGGTCTGGAGTTTTGAGACTCTGATCGCGGATTCTAACCCCGCCCGTGGTATGGTTTGATTTTTACCAGTTTAAGAGTAATAAACTTTTTCACATATTTTAGAATCTTATAAACACATAAGTCAGCATTTTGGGAGGAATTTTTCATCAAAAGTTTTTTTACAGTATCAACATTTTTAAATACAACTTTGATATTAAAAGTCTTAAGAAGGGAAGACATATCAACCTGTGGGTTAGAGCGTCATGTGATTTTTCGCTCACCATGAGGCGGGCCAAAACGACAATGGTTCGAGTCCTTGGCTAGTTGCAGTGTTGTTATATATACATATATATATATATATATATATATATATATATATATATATATATATATATATATATATATATATATATATATGTATATATAACATGTAGAGAGAATGGAGCGAAACAGAATGACTTCAAGAGTGTATCAGTCTGTAGTGGAAGGAAGGCGGGGTAGTGGTCGGCCTAGGAAAGGTTGGAGGGAGGGGGTAAAGGAGGTTTTGTGTGCGAGGGGCTTGGACTTCCAGCAGGCATGCATGAGCGTGTTTGATAGGAGTGAATGGAGACAAATGGTTTTTAATACTTGACGTGCTGTTGGAGTGTGAGCAAAGTAACATTTATGAAGGGATTCAGGGAAACCGGCAGGCCGGACTTGAGTCCTGGAGATGGGAAGTACAGTGCCTGCACTCTGAAGGAGGGGTGTTAATGTTGCAGTTTAAAAACTGTAGTGTAAAGCACCCTTCTGGCAAGACAGTGATGGAGTGAATGATGGTGAAAGTTTTTCTTTTTCGGGCCACCCTGCCTTGGTGGGAATCGGCCAGTGTGATAATAATAATATATATTTATATATATATATATATATATATATATATATATATATATATATATATATATATATATATATATATATATATGTATATATATATATATATATATATATATATATATATATATATATATATATATATATGTATATAACATATATATATAACATATGTATATAACAGTTCTGGAGGTGGTACCTCCCTATATTTTTATGTATATATATATATATATATATATATATATATATATATATATATATATATATATATATATATATATATATATATAAACTTGTAACAGTTTATATTTTTTAAATTTCGCGTCAAAAGATAGCTCTTACTTCATCTCTTTTACATAACATTTAATCCTTTATAATGTATATCCATTTCATTACCTGCTCTAGTTATTTTTTTATAACCAGTTTTGTGCTGGGACAGCGTCTAATGCTTTCTTGCAGATGAAAAAAAAGTCAAGTTCACCCATTATATAAGAGGAATTACCGATTCTAAATCCATGGTAAATGTTGCTTACAATACAGATATTCTCAAGATGCTCTAACACTCTCCGTCTGGCATTTTTTCTATCACCATGTCAGACACTCAGCACGTCCAGGCTACTAGCCGGTGTCTCTCAGCTCCTTAGAATATCGGATCTACCTACACTATTTTTCATTGTTTTAGCACTTCTCATGTTTCCTTTGACTTTACGCTTCATTTCGTGGATAACAAAATGCTTGTGCAGCCTCTCGTAACTCGTCATGACGTATTGTCAGGTCCCACTCACTACCGTTGAGTTATGAGGGCCACTCGATGGTTTTCCTGTTTTCCGTATAGTGTCCATTACCCGTTATTTTACGTTTTGTTTTCGCGCACGTGTGTGTGTGTGTGTGTGTGTGTGTGTGTGTGTGTGTGTGTGTGTGTGTGTCTGTGTGTGTGTGTGTGTGTGTGTATGTGTGTGTGTGTGTGTGTGTGTGTGTGTGTGTGTGTGTGTGTGTGTGTGTGTGTGTGTGTGTGTGTGTGTGTGTGTGTGTGTGTGTGTGTGTGTGTGTATGTGTGTGTGTGTGTGTGTGTGTGTGTGTGTGTGTGTGTGTGTGTGTGTGTGTGTGTGTGTGTGTATGTGTGTATGTGTGTGTGTGTGTGTGTGTGTGTGTACTCACCTTTGTACTCACCTATTTGTGGTTGCAGGGGTCGAGTCTTAGCTCCTGGCCCCGCCTCTTCACCGGTTGCTACTGGGCCCTCTCTCTCCCCGCTCCATGAGCTTTATCAAACCTCGTCTTAAAACTGTGTATGGTTCCTGCCTCCACTACGTCATTTTCTAGGCTATTCCACTGCCTTACAACTCTATGACTGAAGAAATACTTCCTAATATCTCTCTGACTCATTTGTGTCTTCAACTTCCAATTGTGGCCTCTTGTTTCTGTGTCCCCTCCCTGGAACATCCTGTCTTTGTCCACCTTGTCTATTCCACGCAGTATTTTATATGTCGTTATCATGTCTCCCCTGACCCTCCTGTCCTCCAGTGTCGTCAGGCCGATTTCCCTTAATCTTTCTTCATAGGACATTCCCCTTAGCTCTGGAACTAACCTTGTCGCAAACCTTTGTACTTTCTCTAGTTTCTTGACGTGCTTTATCAAGTGCGGGTTCCAAACAGGTGCTGCATACTCCAGTATGGGCCTGACATACACGGTGTACAGTGTCTTGAACGATTCCTTACTAAGGTATCGGAATGCTGTTCTCAGGTTTGCCAGGCGCCCATATGCTGCAGCAGTTATCTGATTGATGTGTGCTTCCGGAGACATGCTCGGTGTTATACTCACCCCAAGATCTTTCTCCTTGAGTGAGGTTTGCAGTCTTTGGCCACCTAGCCTATACTCTGTCTGTGGTCTTCTGTGCCCTTCCCCTATCTTCATGACTTTGCATTTGGCAGGATTAAATTTGAGAAGCCATTTGCTGGACCAGGTGTCCAGTCTGTCCAGGTCTCTTTGAAGCCCTGCCTGGTCCTCATCAGATTTAATTCTCCTCATTAACTTCACATCATCTGCAAACAGGGACACTTCTGAGTCTAACCCTTCCATCATGTCGTTCACATATACCAAAAATAGCACTGGTCCTAGGACCGACCCCTGTGGGACCCCGCTCGTCACAGGTGCCCACTGTGATACATCATTACGTACCATGACTCGTTGTTGCCTCCCTGTCAGGTATTCTCTGATCCATTGCAGTGCCCTTCCTGTTATATGCGCCTGATGCTCTAGCTTCTGCACTAATCTCTTGTGAGGAACTGTGTCAAAGGCCTTCTTGCAGTCCAAGAAGATGCAATCAACCCACCCCTCTCTCTCATGTCTTACTTCTGTTATTTTATCATAAAACTCCAGAAGGTTTGTGACACAGGATTTGCCTTCCATGAATCCGTGCTGGTTGGCATTTATACTCTTGTTCCGTTCCAGGTGCTCCACCACTCTCCTCCTGATAATCTTCTCCATAACTTTGCATACTATACACGTCAGTGACACAGGTCTATAGTTTAGTGCCTCTTTTCTGTCTCCTTTTTTAAAAATGGGAACTACATTTGCCGTCTTCCATACCTCAGGTAGTTGCCCAGTTTCCAGGGACATGTTGAAGATTGTGGTAAGTGGCATGCACAACATATCTGCTCCCTCTCTAAGGACCCACGGGGAGATGTTGTCCGGTCCCATTGCCTTTGAGGTATCGATGTCCCTTAGCAGTTTCTTCACCTCCTCCTCATCTGTATGTATGTCGTCCAACACTTGTTGGTGTATTCCTTGCTGGTGTCCCCATCTGATCTGTCCCCCCAGAGTCCTTCCTGTCTCTACTGTAAATACTTCCTTAAATCTCGTGTTGAGCTCCTCACATACCTCTTGATCGTTTCTTGTGAGTTCTCCACCTTCTTTCCTCAGCCTTATCACCTGGTCCTTGACTGTTGTCTTCCTCCTAATGTGGCTATACAGTAGTTTCGGGTCAGATTTGACTTTCGATGCTATGTCGTTTTCATACTGTCGCTGGGCCTCCCTCCTTATCTGTGCATACTCGTTTCTGGCTCTTCTACTAATCTCCTTGTTTTCCTGGGTCCTATGCCTCCTGTACCTTTTCCATTCTCTGTTGCACTTAGTTTTTGCCTCCCTACACCTTCGGGTAAACCAAGGACTCGTTTTGGTCTTCCTATTATTTCTGTTTCCCTTGGGAACAAACCTTTCCTCTGCCTCCTTGCACTTTGTTGCCACATATTCCATCATCTCGTTTACTGATTTTCCTACCATTTCTCTGTCCCACTGAACCTCCTGCAGGAAGTTTCTCATACCTGTGTAGTCCCCTCTTTTATAGTTTGGCCTGTCCCCTTCAGTTCCTGTTACCTTCTCCACTTGTAACTCTACTATATAATCAAAACTCAGAACCACGTGATCGCTAGCTCCAAGGGGCCTCTCGTAAGTGATGTCCTCAATGTCTGAACTGCTCAGGGTGAACACAAGATCCAGTCTTGCTGGCTCATCCTCCCCTCTCTCTCTGGTTGTGTCCCTGACATGTTGATGCATGAGGTTTTCAAGTACCACATCCATCATCTTGGCTCTCCATGTTTCGGGACCCCCATGTGGCTCCAGGTTTTCCCAGTCGATCTCCCTGTGGTTGAAATCGCCCATTACCAGTAACTTTGCTCTGCTCGAGTGAGCTCTTCTTGCCACCTCAGCCAGTGTGTCCACCATCACCCTGTTGTTTTCTTCGTACTCCTCTCTTGGCCTCCTGCAGTTCTGTGGTGGGTTATACATCACTCCAATGACTACTTTATGTTCTCCGGACTGAATTGTACCTACAATGTAGTCTCTTTCTCCAATCATGTCCATGCCTTCCATTTCCTCAAATCCCCATCGGTGTTTTATGAGCAGTGCAACCCCTCCTCCCCCTCTACTCCTTCTATCTTTCCTCAGGATCTGATATCCCATTGGGAAGATTGTGTCTGTTATTGTCTCAGCGAGTTTTGTTTCTGTGACTGCTATGATGTCTGGGGATTTTTCACTGATTCTTTCGTTCCACTCCTCATGTTTATTCGTTATTCCATCCGCGTTTGTGTACCAAACTTTCAGTTTCTTTTCTATCATTGTGGTCATGCAAGAATATTGGGGTTGGGGGAGCGAGAGCCTTGGTGGGGGCCTATATGGGGCTGTGGTGTAGGTGGGGTTTGTGATGATGGGGGTGGGGTCAGAATGCCCATAAGGGACAGCTGTTGGGGTGAGGTTTGTGATATGGGGGTTGGTGGCAGAGGGAACAGTGAGTGGGTTGTAGTATAGGTTGCTCAGTTGCATTGGGAATGTCGCGGTTGGAGTCTTTTGGTGGGAGATTCTGTGGGGTGTGTTTGCCCTTCCTCCTGTGTCTGGGTCCTGCTCATCTTCGTCATTGCCTCTCGTTCCTCCTTGCGTCTCTGTACCCTCTCTTTCAGTGTAGTCCTTTCTTCTTGTGTTCTGTCGCGGTCGAGGTATACTCTCTGGTACCCCTGTTTGTCCCTCAGTCTTGCTTTCTCTTGCAGAATCCTGGTTCGAACTGATTCTTCCTTGAAAGTTACTCTGACAGGCCGTATCCTTCCACTCGCAAACCACCCAATTCTCTGAAAATTTGTCACCTGGGTCATATCGCCCTCACCTATTGTTTTCATGATGCCTTCAATCATTTTTTTCTCCTCCTGTTTTATTTCTTCAAAGTTGTCCCCCTTGGCTTCTTGGAGCCCGTACACAAAAACTGACCTCGCCCTTTCCTCCTCCCACTGAGTCTCCATCTGCTTCCTCTGAGGCATTTTATTTCCTTCCATTGACATGTTCTTGCCTTCAGTCCCTGTCATATCTGAAACTTCTATTCTCAGTGAACTGTCTTTCATGACCAGCTGTCCCTTGCTACTGCAGTTGGCTGTTAGAATCTCTGCATATAGCATACCTTCATTGTCTTCGGACCTGTCATTTGATCTTAGTGTGCTCCTCGTCTTTTCCCTGGCCCCACGTGGGTCTGATAGGGCCTTCGCATATGGCATGTCTCCGTTGTTGCTTACTGTCCCCTTGTCTGCGCCTGACATTGAATTTCCTGATGTCACATCTGAATTGTCATTTGTCTCTCTAATCTGTTTCAGGCTTTGCAGTTTCTCTTCTAAGCACTGTATCCTAGCTTCTGCTGCTAAGACCTGTACTTCCCACTTCCTGCACTCTTCAGCTATCCGCTCCTCCATTTTCTTACCAAGCTCTACTATCTTCCTTCCCCACTCTTCGTCCCTTTTTTGGAGCTCTAACTCCCAGTCTTTCCTCCCTGGTTCGTCTACCAGATCTCTGGTTTTCCGTCCTCTAGGGCCACCCATTTTTTTTTTTTTTTTTTTTTTTTTTTACCACAGACAGAAGGCTAGAGGAGGGAGAGGG
Organism: Cherax quadricarinatus; assembly: GCF_038502225.1. NCBI lineage: Eukaryota > Metazoa > Arthropoda > Malacostraca > Decapoda > Parastacidae > Cherax > Cherax quadricarinatus. Next base: position 49,473,096 of record NC_091293.1, read on the forward strand.
TGAGAGGGGGAGAGAGAAAGGGTAGAAAGAGGGAGAGAGAGGAGAGAGAAAGGGTAGAAAGAGGGAATGAGAGGAGAGAGTATGGTGGTGAGGGATAAGACCAAGGGGGAGAGAGAGAGAAATGTGAGGGGGGAGAGAAAGGGTAGAGAGAGGGAGAAAGAGAGGGAGAGAGAGAGAGAAAGGGAGAAAGGAGGGTGAGGGAAAAGGCTATGAGAGAGAGAAATGCGAGGGAGGGGTAGAAATATAGAAAAAGGGAGATGGAGAGAGAAGCCTATAGAGAGAGAGCAGGGTGAGGGATAGGGTTATGGGAGTGAGAGAGAGAGAGAGAGAGAGAGAGAGAGAGAGAGAGAGAGAGAGTAGGGGGAAGGGGAGGGAAAAAGGCTATGAGAGAGAGAAACGCGAGGGAGGGGGAGAGAGAAAGATAGGAGGGAGGAGTGAAGGCAAGAGCGGGGGAGGGGAAAGGTCTGTGGGGGAGGGAAAGGTGTGTGGGGGGGTGAGGGGATGCGGTCAAATTCCAAGGATCAACTGTGTGAATGAGTGGGTGTGTGTACTCCTAGTTGTGGTTTCAGGGGTCGAGACTCAGCTCCTGGCCCCGAGTGTGTATGTGTGTGTGCGCATGTGTGTGTGTGTGAGCACGTCAGTTGTTTATATGTCCCAGAAATACATTTCACCTCTGCGTATCCTTAATACTAATAAGATACCATTAACACTGAGAGTAATTCTAATACTTATAATACTAGCGTGTGTTAACGAGTCTTTCTTTCACCCAGTTATGTACTACCTTTTACTACATGTGTACCCAATACTTGCTTCTCAGATTGTACTGTCTTTGTGTCCTAAAACATTATCTCTCGAAACTGTTGTCAGGGCTGTAGTCCCATTAGCCCCGACTTAATCCTCCTGCCTATTCCTTGCTCCTACAAATTTTATCTTCCTACTACTGCTAGGTGTTGTGTGTATGATAATCGCTCTGGAGCAGGGTTTGTGATAGCCAGCCACCAGTGATCGTAGGGCCGGCTCTACCACTCAAAACTTCCCGCCAACCACAAACAGGTGATTTGTACGTTACAACTCAGAGGGGACGTCCATCCAGATGCCTGATGTACGATGCTCGCTGTACGATGCTCGCTGTACGATGACTCGTGCACCTCGCCCTTCCGTCTCTGACTTCTTCAGCTATTCTTTTCTCGTTGCCCTTTTGAGTCCTCATTTACCACACTTATCACTTGTATATTGCTACTTTTATAATTTACACTTCACTTTTGGTAAGTACACTTATTTGTGATGACACCCAACCTGTTATGGCGGCGCTACTTCCTCAGGCCTACTGCTGCCACCTTCTCTGCTTATATATATTTATGTATATGTATATACATATACATATATCCCCTTTCTGGCTAGCTTGTTCACGCTGGCTGTGTGCTACATCACAGTTTCTCGTTAGCCAACCTCTCTTAATTCTATTTGATCTTTTCTCTTTAGTCACTCGCTTTGTACTTTGTATATTTGTAACAGTGTGGCAACAAGTGCCAACTAGGCCTCAACGAACTGGCACTTTGAAATTTTGTTGTATAATTTCAGGCTTTCTCTCGCCTTTACTTTATTTTTTTTGCTAATACTTTGGTTATCACTTGTAGGGTTGTTCACTGACGTTGTCACTAACACTGGTTGCTTCTAGCTGCTCAAGCACACCCTAAAAGCACTAAGATTCTCGGAGCCTGGCGCTTGTGACCCACTACACTACGTGTGTGTGTGTGTGTGTGTGTGTGTGTGTGTGTGTGTGTGTGTGTGAGTGTGTGTGTGTGTGTGTGAGTGTCGCCGTGTGTGTGTGTATGTGTGTGTGTGTGTGTGTGTGTGTGTGTGTGTGTGTGTGTGTGTATGTGTGAGTGTGTGCGGTGTGTGTGTTTGTGTGTGTGTGTGTGTGTGTGTGTGTGTGTGTGTGTGTGTGTGTGTGTGTGTGTACTCACCTAATTGTACTCACCTAATTGTGGTTGCAGGGGTCGAGACTCAGCTCCTGGCCCCGCCTCTTCACTGATCGCTACTGGGTCCTCTCTCTCTCTGCTTCCTGAGCTTTATCATACCTCTTCTTAAAACTATGTATGGTTCCTGCCTCCACTACTTCACTTGCTAGGCTATTCCACTTCCTGACAACTCTATGACTGAAGAAATACTTCCTAACGTCCCTGTGACTCGTCTGAGTCTTCAGCTTCCAATTGTGACCCCTTGTTTCTGTGTCCCCTCTCTGGAACATCCTATCTCTGTCCACCTTGTCTATTCCCCGCAGTATCTTGTATGTCGTTATCATGTCTCCCCTGACCCTTCTGTCCTCCAGTGTCGTCAGTCCGATTTCCCTCAACCTTTCCTCGTAGGACATTCCCCTGAGCTCTGGAACTAGCCTTGTTGCAAACCTTTGTACTTTCTCTAACTTCTTGACGTGCTTGACCAGGTGCGGGTTCCAGACTGGTGCTGCATACTCCAGTATGGGCCTAACATACACAGTGTACAGTGTCTTGAACGATTCCTTATTAAGGTATCGGAACGCTATTCTCAGGTTTGCCAGGCGCCCGTATGCTGCAGCAGTCATTTGGTTGATGTGTGCTTCTGGTGACATGCTCGGTGTTATGGTCACCCCAAGATCTTTCTCCCTGAATGATGTCTATAGTCTTTGTCCACCTAGCCTATACTCTGTCTGTGGTCTTCTTTGAGTCTCCCCAATCTTCATGACTTTGCATTTGGCAGGGTTGAATTCGAGAAGCCAGTTTCTGGACCACGTGTCCAGCCTGTCCAGGTCTCTTTGCAGTCCTGCCTCATCCTCATCCGATTTAATTCTTCTCATCAACTTCACATCATCTGCGAATAGGGACACTTCAGAGTCTATTCCTTCCATTATGTCGTTCGCATAAATCAAAAATAGCACTGGTCCTAGAACTGACCCCTGTGGGACCCCGCTCGTCACAGGCGCCCACTGTGATACCTCTTCACGTACCATGACTCGTTGTTGCCTCCCTGTCAGGTATTCCCTGACCCATTGCAGTGCCCTCCCTGCTATAGGCGCCTGATCCTCCAGCTTCTGCACTAATCTCTTGTGAGGAACTGTGTCAAATGCCTTCCTGCAGTCCAGAAAAATGCAATCAACCCACCCCTCTCTCTCGTGTCTTACTTCTGTTACCTTGTCATAAAACTCCAGAAGGTTTGTGACACAGGATTTACCTTCCATGAATCCATGCTGGTTTTCATTTATAATCTTGTTCCGTTCCAGGTGTTCCACCACTCTCCTCCAGATAATCTTCTCCATGACTTTGCATACTATACATGTCAGAGACACAGGTCTGTAGTTTAGTGCCTCGTTTCTGTCTCCTTTCTTAAATATGGGGACTACATTTGCCGTCTACCATATATCATGGAGTTGCCCAGTTTCAAGGGACGTGTTGAAGATTGTGGTTAGGGGCACGCACAGCATCTCTGTTCTTTCCCTAAGGACCCACGGGGAGGTGTTGTCCGGTCCCATTGTCTTTGAGGTATCAAGGTCACTTAGCAGCTTCTGCAACTCCTCCTCGGTTGTTCGTATGTCATCGAACACTTGTTGGTATATTTCTTCTTGATGTTCCCATCTGTGCTTTATCCCAGGCCCCTTCCTGTCTCTACTGTAAAAACTTCCTTAAATCTCCTGTTTAGCTCCTCACATACCTCCTGATCATTTCTTGTGAGTTCTCCACCTTCTGTCCTCAGCCTGATAACCTGGTCTTTGACTGTTGTCTTCCTCCTGATGTGGCTATGTGTGTGTGTGTGTATGTGTATGTGCATGTGTGTGTGTGTGTGTGTGTGTGTGTGTGTCTGTGTGTGTGTGTGTGTGTGTGTGTGTGTGTGTGTGTGTGTGTGTATGTGTATGTGTGTGTGTGTGTCTGTGTTTTGTGTGTGTGTGTGTGTGTGTGTCTGTGTGTGTGTGTGTGTGTGTGTGTGTGTGTGTGTGTTTGTGTGTGCGTTTGTGTGTGTATGTGTTTGTGTGTGTGTATGTGTGTGTGTGTGTACTCACCTAGTTGTGGTTGCGGGGGTCGATTCACAGCTCCTGGCCCCTCCTCTTCAACTGGCGCTACCCGGTCACTCTTCCCGCTCCGTGAGCTTTATCATACCTCTTCTTAAAGCTATGTATGGATCCTGCCTCCAGTACCTCAGTACCTAGGCTATTCCACTTCCTGACAACTCTGTGACTGAAGAAATACTTCCTAACATCCCTCTGGTTCATCTGAGTCTTTAGCTTCCAACTGTGACCCTTCGTTGCTGTGCCCCATCTCTGGAACATCCTGTTTCTGTCCATCTTGTCTATACCTCTCAGTATTTTATATGTCGTTATCATATCCTCCTTAACTCTCCTGTCCTCCAGTGTCGTCAGGTCGATTTCCCTTAACCTCTCCTCGTAGGACATACCTCTTAGCTCTGGGACTAGTCTTGTTGCAAACCTTTGCACATTCTCTAGTTTCCTTACATGCTTGGCTAGGTGTGGGTTCCAAACTGGTGCCGCATACTCCAATATGGGCCTAAAGTACACGGTGTACAGGGTCCTGAATGACTCCTTATTTAGATATCGGAATGATGTTCTTAGGTTTGCCATGCGCCCGTATTTAAGTATGCTGCAGCGGTTATTTGGTTTGATGTTTGGTTGAGAAGTTCCTGGTCCTATACTCAGACCAGCATCCTTTTCATTGAGTGAGGGTTGTAGGCTCTTGCCCCCTAGACTGTACTCCGTCTGTGGTCTTCTTTGCCCTTCCCCAGTCTTCATGACTTTGCACTTGGTGGGGTTGAACTCCAGGAGCCAGTTTCTGGACCAGGCCTCCTGTCTGTTCAGATGTCTCTGTAGTTCTGCCTGGTCTTCGTCCGACTAAATTCTTCTCATCAACTTCTTATCATCTGCAAACAGGGACACTTGGGAGTCTGTCCCTTCCGTCGTGTGTGTGTGTGTGTAGTTACCAGTTATCAAAGGCACTTTTCGATAGACACTTGGCCTGTTTTGTGTGTGAATGAATGTGTGTGTCTATGGGTATGCGTGTCTGGATGTGCTTATTGGTGTGCGTGTATAGATGTGTGTATGGTGGGTGGTGTGTTGTGTAGTGGGTGGGGGGTAGGGGTGATGTAAGGTGAACGAGCGCAAGTCCGCTAACAGCCACCTAACTTACCTTAGATGTCTTTATTCTCTGCATGTTTAAAAAAAAAAAAAATGTTGGCTTAGAAGCCAATTTCACAGTTTGTGCTTGAAAACAAATACATCACAAGCCCAGAAGTTATATATATATATAAACAGAAAAGACGGAAACATACCCAGTTAGTATTTCGAAACTGTGGATTTGTTCCAACGAGGGTATTATATTTTTAAATCTTCATATACGTATATACAAACACTTATTTTCAGTTAATCTTCAAACTAACGTCATTATAATTAACTTGTAATCATTGTTAGTATGCTGGATGATGTGAGAAAGTCTAAAACTGACATCTTTGTATACCGTATCTTCATATCTTGATAATATAAATGTCTTACAGTACCAACAGGAAGTACCTTGGCCAGAGTGTTGCGCGGAGCGTCGGGTTGCTCATGGTCCTCACTATCATGGTGTTCTCTTTTTTTTTTTCGTTTCATTTAACAAACATGTTATATTTTTGTAATATACCATTTTTATTAATATTTACATTGCTATATATTTCCACATCAGTCGATAAATATTTAATATATCCAATAAAATATGATGTTCTTATTTTAAAAGAATTCCCTTCTAGCAGTTGTCAACTTGTCAAACTGTTATGGGAAATCTGAACCCTTTAAAATTATTATAGTTAGTGTGTGTGTTTGTGTGTGTGTGTGTGTGTGTGTGTGTGTGTGTGTGTGTGTGTGTGTGTGTGTGTGTGTGTGTGTATGTGTGTGTGTATGTGTGTGTGTGTGTGTGTGTGTGTGTGTGTGTGTGTGTATGTGTGTGTGTGTGTGTGTATGTGTGTGTGTATGTGTGTGTGTGTGTGTGTGTGTGTGTGTTTGTGTGTGTGTGCGCGCGTGTGTGTGTGTGTGATTCTGCGTGTAAATAAACAAGGGATAAATTTATAGGGATTATCGGAAAGTCATTACATAAAACACACTGTTGTAATAAAGCCAGGAAGTAATTTTACGTTCCAAGCTCCACATTCCTGATATGCAAATGTGGAGACATTAAATCGGTTGAGGTGGTGAGCATAGACCCAGGAGGCTCCATTAGTGATTAACCACCAGCCCAGAGGGGCAACAACGCATTTAGGAAGGCTACAGGCGTAAAAAAAGTAGCTAGCGATTGCCAGGCTGAGCTGCGCATGGCGCACCATAAAGTACAAATGCAGGAAGACCTCTAGACAAACAAGGCCTCTTCCTTCTGCCTAATATGCACCTCTAACACAGATGCATGAGACTGGAGAACAGAGTCAGCCTCACTCTGCCTCACACACACACACACACCAGGCCAAGAACTATGACTCGGGGCCAGGAGCTATGGATCGACCCCTACCACCATAAATAGGTGAGTACACACACACACACACACACACACACACACACACATGGATTGCAAGAAGACCGTCGACACAGTTCCTCACAAGAGATTAGTGCAGAAGCTAGACTGCTAGAGGATCAGGCGCATATAACAGGAAGGGCACTGCAATGGATCAGAGAATACCTGACAGAGAGGCAACAACGAGGCATGGTACGTGATGAGATATGACAGTGGGCACTTGTGACGAGCAGGGTCCCACAGGGGTCGGTCATAGAACCAGTGCTATTTTTAGTATATGTGAATGACATGATGGAAGGGTTAGACTCAGAAGTGTCCCTGTTCGCAGATGATGTGAAGTTAATGAGAAGAATTAAATCAGATGAGAATCAGGCAGGACTTCAAAGAGACCTGGACTGGCTGGACACCTGGTACAGCAACTGGTTTCTCGAATTTAACCACGCCAAATGCAAAGTCATGAAGATCGGGAATGGGCAAAGAAAACCGCAGACAGAGTATAGGCTAGGTGGCCAAAGCCTGCAAACCTCGCTCAAGGAGAAAGATCTTGGGGTGAGTATAACACCGAGCACGTCTCCGGAGGCACACATCAACCAGATAACTGCTGCAGCATATGGGCGCCTGGCAAACCTGAGAATAGCGTTCCAATACCTTAGTAAGGAATCGTTAAAGACACTGTACACCGTGTACGTCAGGCCCATACTGGAGTATGCTGCACCAGTTTGGAACTCACACCGGGACAAGCACGTCAAGAAATTGCAGAAAGTGCAAATGTTTGCGACAAGGTTAGCTCCAGAGCTAAGGGGGAACGTCCTACGAAGAAAGGTTAAGAGAAATCGGCCTGACGACACTGGAGGGCAGGAGAGTTAGGGGAGATATGATAACGACATACAAAATACTGTGTGGAATAGACAAGGTGAACAGGGACAGGATGTTCCAGAGAGGGGACACAGAAACAAGGGGCCACACTTGGAAGTTGAAGACTCAGATGAATCAAAGGGATGTTAGGAAGTATTTCTTCAGTCATAAAGTAATCAGGAAGTGGAATAGTCTAGCAAGTAATGTAGTGGAGGCAGGAACCATACATAGCTTTAAGACGAGGTATGATAAAGCTCATGGAGCAGAGAGAGATGACTTAGTAGCGTTCAGTGAGGAGGCGGGGCCAGGAGCTGAGTCTCGACCCCTGTAACCACAATTAGGTGAGTACAATTAGATGAGTACAGTTATAGAGGCCAGAACGTTGTGTAGCTTTGAAAATAGGTTGGATAAATACATGAGTGGATGTGGGTGGGTGTGAGTTGGACCTGATAGCTTGTGCTACCAGGTCGGTTGCCGTGTTCCTCCCTTAAGTCAATGTGACCTGACCTGACTAGGTTGGGTGCATTGGCTTAAGCCGGTGGGAGACTTGGACCTGCCTCGCATGGGCCAGTAGGCCTTCTGCAGTGTTCCTTCGTTCTTATGTTCTTATGTTCTTAACCTCCCTCAGAACCACCTATAGAAGGCCCTCAACCCCGACAACCCCAATGCAACCAATCTAGCCCAAAACCCACATGCCATACACCACTGCCCCCACCGAATCGAATCGAATCGAGGACGACGAGAGCTGTCGTAAGATGGGAAGGAAGAAGGATAAGAAAGGATGGAAATAACTGGAAAAGGATGGGGAGGAGGGGAAGAGGAGGAATCAAGGCAAGTGGCCCAACCACTTTGGGACATGTGGTACAAAAGTACTGGAGACGTAGATAGAGAGGCTTGACTGATGTCATTGATTGGCTCACTAGGAGAGGATGGCAAAGGCAGCGGTAGGAGCTGGGAGTGTCAGAAGGCAGCAAGCAGGATGAGTTGGTTATGGTCTTAAACCGTTTATCAGTGCGGTAAATTGTTTTCGAGAGAGTTGTATCACACTTATGGGAGAGCTGTAGTAGTATTCGTTGGTTTGGAGGTGGTGGAGTATCTGGTTGTAGGTAGGGAATGGTCTTTCTTCGCTTTGGTACGATACAGTGTTGTCTTGGAGATGTTGGATGAGTTCTAGGCGAGTCATGCTTGCAGGGTACAGCCTCGTGGTGTAGAATATGAGTCCTTTGTGTTTAACCCATGGTGTTCCAGGTAATCGACGTGAGCTAAGTAGAGAAGGCGGTGGTGGAGTAGAGGAAGGTGGTGATGCTTCGTTTTCAACTTCAGTAGACGAATTAGAAGATGTTTCTGGTGGTAAGGCTTCTGATTGGTTGGATTCAGTGAGAGGTGGTGGCGGTGGAGGCTTCTCATTGGTCGTTGTTGGATTGACGTCACTAGTTGGTGGTGTTGATGGAACTTCTGCAGAAGAGTTGGCGATTAAGTTTTTGTTGAATTTGAGAATTTCTTCAGAAGGTGGAGATGCTGGAAATGTAAATGAAGGCATGTTATTTAATGCAAATAACTCGTTGATGATAGAGTTAAATGATCCAGGTACAGCCATGTTTTGCATATGAGCGTATAGTAGACAGTAGTGAATCTTCGTTACATCACATGTTGGAGGAGTGATGGTAGTGGTGGTGGTGGAGGCGGGCTGAGTAGATGCTTGAAGTAATTTTGTAGTGTCTGCTTGTATTTTTTTAATTGCTGCATACGTTGGAGTGTTGCTAGTAGTTTTTTTCTTTGCTGCATCTTGTGTTTTCTACATAATATCCTTTCTTGTAGGACATTTTGCTGCCAGTGTATGGTGATCATTACTCTTGCAGTTTAAGCACGCTGATTGTGTTGGAGCAGCAGCGGTGCAGGAACTGAAGGGGTGTCCCTCACTACCACATGTAGTGCAGAGCTTCTTGTCTTTTACTGGACATGCTTTGGTGGTGCGATGGTATGAATAACAGTTCCAGCAATGTTGGATGTAGTGATATCTCTCTGCTTCAATGTAGGTAGGGCTGATGTAGTAGTAGTAGACAGCAAGACCTTCGTTCAGTGCAGTGGCAGCCATGTTCACGTCGGTGAAGGTGACCTTGATCATGGACGTTGCATTTGGGATTTTTGTAATGCTGTCAACAGTAGCCCAAGTATTTTGCGTCTCGATGGATGACTTGAGTTCAGCAGGTGTTTGAGACGTCAGAATCTTGTCCAGTTTTTTTAGGAATACTGATTTCCTTGCCCTGAGGGCAGGAGATGACGTAACAGTAAACCCTTGAGTAGTAAGAGTAGTGATGGCTTCTGTAGTGAGTAGCTTCTCTGCTTCAGCATCATCGTGACACACAACAATGAATGCTTCTTTCAGTGACAATATGCTGTTGAATTTTACTTCCAGTGCTCCCTGAACAACAGTTGCAAGAGCAATCTTCGTTGAATCATCAACGGTACCATTTCTTGGTTTGATCTTTACACGATTTGCGTAGCTCATCGTGTAAGTCAAGGCGATGACAACGCTGGTAAAGGTTCCCCTCCCCAACGGGGATCGTAGGGAGACAGAGTAAGTAAGGAGAGCTGCTATGACCTGCCTGGGCGAGAGTCAAGAGCAGAATCCTATTTGTCAATGTCAAATGAATTTTTCTTTTGTCCTGCCCCCACCCTCTCATTACAAACTCCACCCCAACAGCAACCTCTCATAGTTCCTCGCCAGGTCTCCGGTTTTCCCAACCCCGACGTACCCCCCAGACCACAGTTTTAGAAAAGAAGTTGAAGGTTTGGTATACGAACGCGGACGGAATGACAAATAAATGTCAGGAATAACATGAAAGAATCAAGGAGACGTCCTCAGACATCATAGCACTCACAGAAACGAAACTCATAGGGATGATAGCAGACACGCTCTTTCCACCTGGAAATCAGATCCTAAGGAAAGATGGAAGGAGCAGAGGGGGAGGAGTTACACTGCTCATTAAAAACCAGTGGGGATTTGAGGAAATGGAAGGAATAGATGGAATGGGCAAAAGGGACTATATAGTAGGAACAAATTGATTCCAGGGGCCATAATTGCGGTGATGTACAGCCCGCCACAGAACTGCGGGAGGCCAAGAGAAGACTATGAAGACAGTAACAGAGCAATGGTGGACACACTAGCTGAGGTGGCCAGTACAGCTCACGTGGGTAGAGCAAAGTTACTAGTTATAGGTGATTTCAATCACAAGGAAATTGACTGGGAAAACCTACAGTCACATGGGGGTCCCAAAATATGGAGAGCCAAGGTGATGGATGTTGTACTGGAAAACCTCATGCATCAACTTATTAGGGACACTACCAAAGAGAGAGGTGAGAATGAACCAGCAAGACTGGACCTCGTATTCACCTTGAATAGTTCAGACATTGAGGACATCACATTCGAAAGACCCCTTGGAGCTAGTGATCATGTGATTCTGAGCTTTGAATTCATAGTAGAGTTACAAATGGAGAGGGTAACAGCAGTAGGATGGGATAAGCCGAACTGCAAAAGGCAGGACTATACAGGCATGAAGAACTTCCTGCAAGACGTTCAGTGGGAAAAATAATTAGTAGGAAAATCAGTAAACTAAATGATGGACTATGTGCCAACAAAATGCAGAGGCAGAGAAGAGGTTTGTTCCCAAGTGCAACAGAAATAAATGGAAGATCAGAAAGAACCCTTGCTTCACCCAAATTTGTAGAGAGTCTAAAACTAAGTGCACTAAGTGCACTAAGTGCACTAAGTGCATTCTCCAGTGCACTAAGTGCACTGGAGAATGGAAAAAATACAGAAGACAAAGAACCCAGAAAAATAGAGATTAGATGAAGAGCCAAATACGAGTATGCACAGATAAGGAGGGAGGCACAGCGACAATGTAAAATCGACATAGCATCGAAAGTCAAGTCTGACCTGAAGATGGTGTATAGCTATATCAGGAGGAAAACAACAGTCAAGGACCAGGTAATCAGATTGAGGAAGGAAAGTGGGGAGCTCACAAGAAAAGACCAAGAAGTATGTGAGGAGCTCAACATGAGATTTAAAGAGGTATTTACAGTGGAAACAGAAAGTACTCCAGAAAATCAGAACTGGGGGTATACCAACAAGTGCTGGATGAAATACACACGACCGAAGAGGTGAAGACGCTGCTATGTGAACTTGATACCTCAAAGACGGGGGGACCAGACAATATCTCTCAGTGGGTCCTTAGAGAAGGAGCAGAGATGTCACTAACAACAATCTTCAACACATCCATTGAAACTGGGCAACTACCTAAGGTGTGAAAGACGGCAAATGGAGTCCCAATTTTTAAGAAAGGAGACAGACACGAGGCATTAAACTACAGACCTGTGTCACTGACGCTTAAAGTATGCAAAGTCATGTAGAAGATCATCAGCAGGAGAGTGGTGGAGCCAGCACGGTTTCAAGGAAGGAAAATCCTGTGTCATAAACCTACTGGAGTATTATGACACGTTAACAGAAGTAAGACAAGAGAGAGAGAGAGAGAGAGAGAGAGAGGTGGATAGATTGCATTTTCTTGGACTGCAAGAAGGCTTTCGACACAGTTCCTCATAAGATATTAGTGCAAAAAAATAGAGGGTGAGGCACACATAACAGGAAAGGCACTGCAATGGATCAGAGAATGCCTGACAGGGATGCAACAACGAGTCATTATATGTGATGAGGTGTCAGATTGGGCGCCTGTAACGAATGCGGTTCCATAGGGGTCAGTCCTAGGACCAGTGCTATTTTTGGTATATGTGAATGACATGGCGGAAGTATCCCTGTTCGCAGATGATGTGAAGTTAATGAGGAGAATGAAATCGGACTAGGATCTGGTAAGACTACAAAGGGACCAAGACAGGCTGCAAGCCTGGTCCAGAAACTGGCTCCTGGAATTTAACCCTACCAAATGAAAATCCATGAAGATCGGGGGAAGGGCAAAGAAGACCGCAGACAGAGTATAGGTTAGGTGGCTAAAGACTGCAAACTTCACTCATGGAAAATGTTCTTATAAAATATAACACCGAGCACATCTCCCGAGGAGCACGTCGACCAGATAACTGCAGCATATGGGCGCCTGGCAAACCTAAGAATAGCGTTCCGACACCTCGGTATGAAATCGTTCAAGACTCTGTAGACCGTGTACGTATGGCCCATACTGGAGTATGCAGCTCCAGTTCGGAACCGACACCTAGTCAAGCACATCAAGAGATTAGAGAAAGTACAACAAGACTAGTCCCGGAGCTAAGGGTAATGTCCTACGAAGAAAGGTTAAGGGAAATCGGCTTGACGACACTGGAGGACAGGGGGTTAGGGGAAAACATGATAACGATATACTAAATACTACGTGGAATAGACAAGGTGGACAGAGACAGGATGTTCCAGCGAGGGCACATAGAAACAAGGGGTGACGCTTGGAAGTTGAAGACTCAGATGAGTCAAAGGGATGTTTGGAAGTATTTCTTCAGTTGTCAGGAAGTGGAATAGTCTAGAGTGATATAGTGGAGGCAGGAACCTTGCATAGTTTTAAGACGAGGTTTGATAAAGCTCGTGGAACAGGGAGAGAGAGGATCTAGTAGGGACCAGTGAAGTGTCGCGGCCCCTGCAACCACAAATAGGTGATTACTTGATATCATTAGCGACGATATTTTTGGAAGTTATAATCCAATGGTCCAAAACACTTCATATTAGTTGCCGTTTATCCTGTGTATAACTTCACACATTATACACATACATGGACCATTGGATTATGACCTCCATAAATATCGTCGCTAGTGACATCAAGAGGAGGAAAAGCATCTGTCGAGGACCAAGTAATCAAGCTGAGGAAGGAAGGAAGGAAGGGAGAACACAAAAAACGACGAAGAAGTATGTAAAGAGCTCAACACAAGATTTAAGGAAGTATTTTCAGTGGAGATAGAAGGGACTCCAGTAAACCGGGATGGAAGGGTACACCAACAAGTTCTGGTCACTTACTACACACAACCGAGGATGAAGTGAAGAGGCTGCTAAGTGAGCTAAATATCTCAAAGGCAGTGGGATCGGACATCTCTCCATGGGTCACGAGAGAGGGGCCAGAGGCTTTGTTTGTGCCATTAACAACAATATTCAACATATCTATCGAAAAGGGGCAACTACCTGTGGTGTGGAAGATAGCAAATGTAGTCCCAATTTTTAAGAAAGGAAACAGACAAGCAACATTTAACTACAGACCAGTGTCAATGACTTGTATAGTATGCAATGTCATGGAAAAACTTATCATGAGAAAAGTAATGTAGCACCTAGAAAGGAATTAGCATATACATGATAATTAGCACAGTTTTGGGGAGAGGAAATCTTGTGTCACAAACCTACTGGAGTTTTACAACACGGTGATAAAAGTAAGACAGGAGAGAGAGGTGCGTAGACTGCATTTTCGTGGACTGTAAGAAAGCTTTCAACACAGTTCCGCAAAACAGATTAGTACAAAAGCTAGAGAAGCAGGCAAATATAACAAGAAAGACACTGCAATCGATCAGAGAATACCTGACAGGAAGGAAACAAGTGATGGTACTTTACGAGGTGGGCGCCTTTGACGAGTGGGGTTCTATAAAGGTAAGTCCCAGAGCCGGTGCTGTTTCTGGTATATGTGAAGGACATGACTGAAGGAATAGATTCAAAAGTGTCCCTGTTTGCAGACGATGTGAAGCTAATGCGGAGAATTCAAACGGATTAGGATTAGGTAGGACTGCATAGGGATCTGGACAGGCTGCAGGCCTGGTCCAATAACTGGCTCCAGGGGTTTAACCCCACCAAAAGCGATGTCACGAAATTTGGAGTATAAGCTAGGGGGGCCAAAGCGGGCAAACCTCACTCGAGGAAAAGGATCTTCGATGAATATCATACCTAGCACATCTCCTGAGGCACACATGAGCCAAATAACTGATGCAGCATAAGGGTGCCTGGCAAACCTAAGAACTGCGTTCCGACACCTGAGGAAGGAATCATTCAAGACACTGTACACCGTGCACGTCATACTCATATTGGAGTATCCAGCACCAGTATGGAACCCACATCTGGGAGGGGAACACTGCTTACTCACGATGCATTACTCTAACAGGGTAAAGATCAAACCTGTGAGTGGAACAGTCAACGACTCGTTCAAACAAGCCCTTGCAGCTACCATTAGTGGTACTCTGCGAGTCAAGTGCAACGCAATCCTCTCTCTCAAGGAAGCTTTTGTGGTCATCTGCATAGATGACCTCGAGGCCGACAAACTAACCACCATGGAAGCTATCTCCACTCTCGACCAACGTGGATTCCAAGTCCAAACATCCCCAGCCCTGAAAGCCAAGAGAACAGTGTTTCTCAAGAAGCTCGACAAACTCATCACAACCCAAGAGATCTCTGAAACCAAATCATCAATTGAAGACCAGAACACCTGGGCCAAGATAGAACACATCACTAGAATTCTCAATGCTTCCTCCATGCTGAAGATCACCTTCAGCGACGTCAGCATGGCAACCAGAGCTCTAGTTCAGGGCCTGGCCATCTTCTACTTCCACATCCATCCAAGATTTATCGAAGCAGAGAAATTTACATACATCCCTCAATGTTACAACTGCTATTCTTACCAGCATACCACGAAGAACTGCCCCTCCATAGACAAGAAGATCTGTGCTACCTGCGGCACTGAAGGCCACGATTTCAAGTCTTGCACCTCCACCACTCCACCCAAATGTCTCAACTGCAACAACGACCACCACACCTTGGCGGCCAAGTGCCCTACCAGACGTGAACTACTGAAAAAACAGCTTGAGCAACAGGAGACACCAACTACCCAACCTACTTCATATGCTGCCATTACCAGGAATCTACCTGACTCCACCCCAGTTCTCCAGGCCTCCACGGCTACATCTCCACCATTGCCCGTGGGTGACTTCACCAAAATCCTATACTGCATCATGTATGCCCACGTCCACAATATTGCGGCACCAGGCTCCTTCAACACTACGATCAACGAACTCTTCCAACTCAACAACATGCCCAACTTTATATTCCCTGCATCACCACCGTCAAGTGACATTGTGAAGTCCACTTCCAACATTATCAACATCACCTCTGCTTCTCCACCACCACCGACCGCTCAAGAGCTCGACCAATCAGAGACCACTGAACCACAGCAGAATCCCACCAATAAGAGCCTACCTCAAGCCTCTCCCACAACCACCACGTCCAACCAAGCTCAGCCATCCACTCCACTTTCCCCACCTCCACCTTCTCCACCTTCCTCACCTCCTCCACCTACCCCTCCACCCATCCAGTACAGAGGAGTCACGTTCTACACCACGAAGCAATTTAGTAAAGCAATGCCTCGCGAAGAACTCATCCAACGACTCCAAGACAATACTGCAAAATTCACGTACCACGAAAAACCAACTACCCTCACAGAGATAATATACAAACTCAACAACCACGAATATGATTCCAACTCCCCCATCAGCGTGCTACACCTCTCCAGAACAAGATTCAGTGCAGTCAGCAGCGGATCAAGTGCATAACCAACCACCACCAAGCTGAAGTTCCCCAGCACTTTGCTATTTAGCTAAAGCTGGGGTGTGGCTCCAAAAGACCCTGTTTTCCTGGGCACCACCAGCCTTCTCCTGCCGGGCACCTGAGCACCAGCCCTACTCTACTGACACTGCTGCCAACAGCACATCTCGCTCCAACACAACCTCCTGCAGTACCTCTGCACATCACGCTCCAGAGTGGACGGGCCACTCACCTCTGCAACCCCACCTCCTACTCCACCCTCCCAACCTCTTCCATTTTTCCAGCCCTCCCCTCCCTCTTCCTTCCCATCCTCACCAACCCTCAGGTCAGAGAACTTCGAACTTCGAACCCACATCTGGTCAAGCACGTCAAGAAATTAGAGAAAGTACTAGATTTGCAACAAGACTAGTCCTGGAGCTAAGGAGGACAGGAGGGATAGGAAGGACATGATAACGGCATATAAAATAATGGGAGGAGCTGACAAAGTGGACAGGGGCAGAATGTTTCAGAAATGGAACGCAACAATAAAGGGTCACAACTGGAAATTGAAAATTCAGATGAGTCACAGGCATGTTAGGAAATATTTCTTCAGCCATATTTCTTCAGAGAGTGATGTAGCAGAAGCAGGATCCATACATATCTTTAAGAAGACGTACTGTAAAGGTTATGAAGCAGTGAGAGGGTGGACCTAGTAGCGACCAGCGAAGAGACGGTGCCAGGAGCTGTAACTCGACCCTTGCAACGTCAAATAGGTAGGTATACACACACACACACACACACACACACGCACACACGCACACACACACACACACACACACACACACACACACACACACACACACACACACACACACACACACACACACACACACACACACACACACACACACACACACACACACACACACGACAAAGCTCAGGAAGCAGAGAGAGGACCTAGTAGCGATCAGTGAAGAGGCGGGGCCAGGAGCTGAGTCTCGACCCCTGCAGCCACAATTAGGTGAGTACAATTAGGTGAGTACACACTTGTGCCTTAG